>NW_027466077.1:4017500-4175000 GCF_046127955.1 Nelusetta ayraudi
AATAGGTGGCATGATTACATTGAGGGATTTCTGTAAGCTGCTCTAAAAAACAAACGAAAAAACAGAAGACTTAAAAGAAGAAATCCATGTTGAAAGAAAAACAAGACAGAGCTCTTCTGGCTGTATACATTATTGTTCTTTGATAAACACATAAGGAAATGGCAGATTTTTAACATGTCTAATCTCGGAGGTGGAGGCTGGGAGTCTGTGGCACTCAGGGATGCTTGGCTTATCTTTTGTGAACAAATGTTTAATAACACAAAGGTCAAGGAGGAGCATCTGTCTGTCTGGCAGAATCCTCTCTGCCCTGCAATCAACTGGATGGGAGACGTGTGGCATCGCCTTTGGGTAAAGCCTGCTCACTGGGAAAAGGTTAAACACTCTCTAAAGGCTCCGTCTCTCATACACACAAACACATGAATGCAGCCACCCACACATCCCATGAATATCATTTGTGCAACACTGAGGTGTGCCCCGGAAAATCAACGGCTCCAACACCAAAGAAGAACCTTAATTCGAGCTTGACCTCGGGAAATCCCGTTTTTTTATGCACTCACATCATATAAGATGGCTGAGGTCAGAGGGTTTCTCATAATAGTTTTGAAACAACCTCTGAAATGTAAACAGCCCACCCAGGTAATACATGTAAAATATAGTGGATGAAATAATCAATGGTCAGAAATACATTCCCTTTGGAAGTCATGGAATTGACATATTTTTTTGTGTAGACCAAGTTTCAAATGACACTCAAAAGATATAAATTATTAAAGGGTTGAAATTCTTTCCAAAAAGCATGCAAACATTCTAAAATAAAAATGTTTTCCTTTGATGCACTGCATCCAAACACAATCCTAATCAGCCAAGATTATCAGCCATTAATGTCATTAGCCTCAATCTGGCAGTACAAATAAGATGCTATCGCTTATTCTCCAAACAGATGCGCGTTAGAGACACACATCGCTGAAAGAACAACAGCCCTGAATGTCTCTCCAAATCCTGTTTGTCGGGATGGATCCCAGCTCCTCGTGCACAAATCAATACCTTTAAGCAATCAAAATGGCATTTGGGCCCTTTAAACATGACTGTTCGTCAATTGAAAATGAATGTGAAGGGGCAAAAAAACAAAAAAGGGATACATGTGGGTGCCAACAATCACGACAAGGACCATTTTGTTTGGGAAGCAATTCACAGGATATGATGAGAAATTATGATTAATATGTCAAGCCGCCATTGTGCGTTCTCTCTTTAAACCTCCAGGGTGGCGACGTGGATCAGAAAATATTGACCGGGCCTCTATCGACATAGTGGTGAGCAGCAAATGGATACCATCCCTGCCATCTCATTTCATAGCAATTTTTCTAAAGCCCCATCAAAAGCAATTGTCATGTCTGCATGTGTTGGTAGTGTGTTTCCACTGACCGTGACACTGAACTGGGACACTGAGATGTTGTTTGGGTGGACACTGAGGCGCACACACTGCTTGATGTTGGATGCAAAACGGCGGGGCTCAAACGAGCGCTCGCATTTCTCCTTTCTGGTGCACCTGCAGAAAAAAAAGAGAGAGAAAGAAATGGGATAATGGAGGTTAGTGAACAAAAACACACACACAGGAATTTAGTAATGCGACCCGAGTGTACTTGTTCCACCTGCTGGCACCTGGAAAAAGAGAATGTTCCGCTTTTCTCAAAGAGATGGAGCTGGTTGCATTTATCATATTTCCTCTCAAGCAACAGTGGTTGGGAATTGAAACCGGGACTCGAATGGGCGGGGCCAGGTGTATTTAAAACAATAGTTGCTTTATGTGTGGAAGTAGAGCTGGCCTTCTGGGAACTAGGTAGGCCTCATCATTGTTAATGCCGTCTTAATGAGTGGCATTCATGGGCATTGCCAAGGGCAGGTGGAGATTTGGATGGTGGAGGGGCCTGGGGTGGATTCCACAACCTTCTAATGCCCCACCAGGTGGTCTAATTCAGTGCAACACAGAGGTTTGGGCACTTAGACGACTGAGCCCTTTGTTTTGAAAAAGGGGAATTTGCTGGCTCCTGTTTCGATCTGTATTCTTTTACATACCGCAGGGTAACTCAGCAGGTTTTAAAGGCCCAAAATCGGTTGGATTCCAAGTTTCTGAGGGTTTGTGAGGAAACACAGTGAACCAAACTTTTTGGTTGCTTTAAATTGTGCAGGCAGAAGGAATTTGCTGAGAACTAACCTGACCTCCAAACCCTGCCTCTCTTCCACACACCCACACACTTCAGTTCTCACCTAATCCCCTTTTACCGTATGCAAGTTTCCCATTGATTTAAGAAAAATAAATATATAATAAAAAACCTTTGTGGGAAACCATCAACCTAGCAAATCTAATGGGTGTCCTGAAACTTCAAGAACAAAAAGAGAAGGGGCAGGTCAAAAGGAAAAAAAAAGGCTTTCGAGTTGGTTGACGTCCGAGATACAGTTATAGCGGAAGGAGCGTTGAACGGCTGGGTTTTCGACATGACATCACTATTGTAAAGTTAAGCGGCCTAATGTGCTGCAAAGAAGACAGGCATAAAGAGAAAGAAATAATCTCAGAGAAGGGAGAGGAAAGGGGACGTGGGTAAATAGCGCAGGAGAGAAGGAAGAGACGAGATTAAAAATGAAGGCGACTATTGTTGGCTTTCTGCAAAGCTTTGCCTGCTAAGCCGGTTTGAGTCGAGCTTTAATCGCTTTGGGTTCCTTTGTGCTCCTCTATCGCTCCTGTCTGTTCCTCCTTTGCTCGTGCTGATTTAATAAGACCACGCAGGAGAAGTCCCCTGGCTAACGGTGCACACTGAAGCCAACAAGTGCACCCTTTAAGCTGCAAATGTATGTACAACTACACAAACAGTGTGCTTATTGCATGCCCACAGGCCTGTTGTTCTCTCATTTTGTAAACACTGTAAGGACACATCAAACAGGTTGGTTCTGTATGTCTCATTTGTGTGTGTGTGTGTTTTAATGACAATATCTGCATAATGTCTCTTTGTGTTGCTCTTCCTGACAATGCCATTGTTTTGGTGGGAGACACCTAAAATCTCCTGCCAGTGATACAGACTGGCAGTGATACAGTGCATTATAAGGGAGTTAGCTGGGGATTACTGGCAAAATCTCCCTAAGTGAATCATCACTATTAGCGACTGAATCATTATGGCTGAATATCAACAAAATGCTTGAATATGTAGGGGGGTGCACGCCGTTTAATCGATTCCTCCATTTCCCTCCTTTGTTTTCAGAGAATTATTCATCAAAAGAGCAAAAGGCAGAAAGTAAAGCAGAGCTGAAACAAAATTCAGATTGAACATGACATTATGCGGGGACTGACATTACTTAATAATGTCAGTGACTCACCGGATCACATTTTGGAAGGGCTGTTTAAGATATGCAAATCACCATAAATAACATTAATAGTAAATCATGATGCATGAAATATTTTGCTGCCAAAACTGAAAGCTTTTAAAATGTATTTTGGCAACATATGAAGGAAAAATGACTAATTTATTTTTTAATGATTAAAAAGGGTGTAAATGCGTGGAGAAGTCAGTGGGGCCAACTTGTTTGATTCAATGGAAAAAAAACAAACAGACAAAGAAGTTCTACTCCAAAATTCAAAGAGAAGATGGATATTGCGTGACTACTGATGGCAGTGAAAAATCGATTTTCTTGATTGGAGTCAGTACTTCTGAATTACGACAATATTTCAGAGTTCTCAATATATGCACTTATTCTGATAACCACAATATTTTAATGTTCTAAATATATTCAATTATTCGGATTTAGTTTTGAATCTATTTTGCCAACGATGCCGTGGGGTTTTCTCTGGTTAACCTACACGATGTGTCGATCCCGACTGAACATCTTGCTGTTGGGCACAACACGCATCGATTGATTTGAATGAAGTGTGACGAGGAATTCATGCAGCTTCTCCGCTTGATTTGGGACTCCAGCGGAGAAAGACACAAAACAGAGGTCTGTGCACATTTCAGCCGTTGTAAGGAGTGAGTATTAGCAGAGCAAAGCACTGGATAATTGTTTTCAATTACTACTACTATCAGCAGGCCTTGAAGGAGGAGCAGGATGAGGAGGAGAGATACACAAAAAAGAGATTGCATCATTTGTTACAATATGAAACAAGCCCAACATTGTTCACATCAAAGAATAGAGCGTTTTGTGAACGCAACAAATCCAAACCATTTAGATTTGGACTAACAATCATAAAAAGGCTGACTAGGGCTATCTTTCTGCTGGGGAATTAGATGTCCAACGTCTATTCATTTGGCCAGTAAACAGTGCTGATGTACAAAGCTGTTTGACTGGCTGCAATAACCCATAATGAGGGAGCGAGAGGAGGGAGAACTGAAAGGATTAGATTGGTCCTGAATGAAAACTAATCTGCACTCTTGTTTCTCACAGCCTTTGATACAGTGGCACAATTATAGGGAGACTGCGAGGAAGGCCGAATGATTTTAGCCTCTGCAATTGTGACTGATAAGGAGTATCCAAACTAGACGAGATGCCCTCTAGATAATGTTTCATCACACAATTTTTCTTCACTGATAAACTGCATTTACATGGACTTTAGTTTCCCCCAGTTACCAGCCGTATCCTGTTTTTAATCATAGTCAGGGGTCTATTATTTACATGCCCACGGATAAACCTGGACTTTAACAACCATTAATATTGCACGCTTACTTTAGTAATATTAAATGCCAACCTCCAGTTGCACCTCATTCTGAGCAATAGGAGAGGAGATGACAACCAACCAACAACAGGCTGTCATGAAATAAAATAAAACTATGATGATGGAGTAAAATTGCCACTATGGACTTTAACAGTTATGATTATACTTTGTTTATACTGTGATAATTACAGATGACTGTGAAGCAACCAGCGAAATGAGAACTTCACCAAGCCCCAGTTCAGCCACCCTTAGAGGTACCAAATAGCTAATCAATAGATCAATATCCTAGATTCAACCAGGTAGAAAATTCACTGAGCTTAAAAAAATAACTATTTTCCAAGAGTGACCAACTGGCTAAAATGGCAGCATAAAAACAGTTACAACACATGCATACATGCACAACGTACAGAAAAAAAATACACCATACTCATTTAGTACATACAAAATTTGGTATGCAGGGGTAGACAGTGATCATATATGTGAAAAGATGACCAACAGAGTTTGTTGCATGAGTAAAGAGTATCGTCAAACACCATATGGAATTCTGTACATGCTAATAGCCCGGAGGCAGCGTACAGTTCGGTATCACCAGCAGCTGTGTCATATAGACACAAATTACTCACATTAACATTTTAGCCGCCCTCTATTCTCTCACTGGGAGGCAGATATCTGACCAGAGGGACATATTCCGCTTCTATTCATTTCCCCCATATTCTGTGCTACCTTACACACTATACTAATGCCTACAATGTCTATAAACTCAAGCCTTTAGCCTGGAATTTTAATGACAAACGCTCCAGCATTTCACCCAAAGACACAAAGCTAAGCTAAAGTCAAATTTTATTTAACGCCGTTTTCATGTTGAACCAATGTAAAAGTTGAACCGTTAACAATCAAATAGAAGTGAATATTTTCATATGGCACAAAGCATGCTAAGAGGTTAGCAGTAGTTGTGGCTGTGACACAGCAAGGAAGCCGCGGTCCTTGCTGCGTCCTGCCGAGGAATGGGTCAAACGTTGTACCGGCGGTTTCAACGTTTCTTCCAGTGTTTATCAGTTTTCGGGAAAAAAAACAACGTGTCCACATTCCCCAGGCCATTCTACCGGGAGACGTCCCGTTTGGCGCAACGAAGTAGTCACATGGGGGTAGGCAGCTGTCTTTGCAGCTTTCGGTTATTGCGCAGACCACCTGAGCAAGGACGCCCTGTATGTTCACAAGTTAACCAAAGATGTTGCCACATTGTGCGTACACCCTTGACAATACCGGCGGATATGGAGAGCATAAAACTATTAAATTAAACAAAAAATAATAATAAGCAAAGCTTAGGCTTTTTTTTTGCCAAATACACAGACATAACCTCATAACAACATAAGTCTTAGCTTGGATTAAACCTTTTCATTTTGTTGCACAAACATTTGACAACATGCAAAAATTTAAAGAACACACATGCAACGCACATACAGTCTCTGGGTGTCCTCTTGTACTGCAGTCATCAATAGTGGTGATGCCCAGAGCAAGATATTTGGATGGAGACACCGACTGGCGGGTCGTTACTTGGCTCACTGACCATGACGCTATTAATTCACTTTAAGGACAGACACATAAGCAGGCGTGCACACACACACACACACACACACACACACACACACACACACACACACACACACACACACACACACACGGAAGGGGCAATGCATTTTTAAATCTACTTCCAACAAATAAGAACAACCTCTATAATTCCTATTTTCACTCACACACGAAAACACAACAGTAGAAAATGGAAAAAAGAAAGGAAAGAAAAGACAAGATGTTGACGAGCAGCATCAGTCTGACGACTGCAGGCAAACAAGTAGCAGCTGTTTCTCTCAGCCTTGGCGGTTGGTGTCTCACACTCACCCACACAAGTTTTAGAAGCTGTCAAAAGGGCTGCCACCAACTTCCTTCATCCCTTGTGCACCCTTACGCTTACACACACACACACACACACACACACACACACACACACACACACACACACACACACACACACACACACACGCACGCAGAACAAACAAGCAATCCCCAGACATAACTGTCTGCTGGTGGAGCAATGTAGCAGCTTATTAGGCTGTTTATCTAGCATATGTGATGCCTGTGCTGCTCCCAGTGATGCCATTAAGTCACATGCTTTACACTGAACAACTCCTCTGACTCTAGTTTTCTGTGTGTGACGCACAAAATTAGCTTCACTTAATTATAATAAATCACTGTTAAATCATATTGCTTTAGAAAAGTGTGCACCTATAAAACAAGTTAAAATTAAAAGGACAAATTATAACCAAAAGGGGGCACTGTCACTGCAATTTATCCCCCACCAATTATTATTTTGATTCAGAAAACTTACAAACCCCCTACCGGTTGTTACTTTATATACATCCACTGTAGACGTGCTATAATTTGTGTTGAGGGATGGCAATTACAGATGACTCAACTGAGCCGAGGGGATAGCCTGAACACCAAAAGCATGCACAAGCTCATATTAAAGCATCGGCAAACGGCGGATATATCACTTTGCCATTTATTATGGCATCAAAACACAATCTCAACTTGCATTCATAATATGAAAGCCAAGACACTGATGGAATAAAAACAACTCATAAAGCCGTCGCCATCAGAGTATATTTCCCAGGGTGTTTCTAAATAGTTTTATGAGGTCTTCACTCCTCCTCTCACGTGGTGACAGCAGTGGAGACTGGAGAGCTGTTTTTGCTAACCCTCTCCTCCCGGCTTTTATATTTAATTCATTGCATTATATTCCTGCGTGTGAGCAGTTGTACGCTGTGACATATAATATTATTGATCCAGGCAGTCGATATCCAGCCTGCGGAGTCGAGGTATTTATTCTCGGTCACAAGGCACTTTGTAGCTCGGAATTACGATACACACAGAGCACAGCACTAATCATCTTTTATGATCCAGTTTATCCGGCCTGTTGTTTTCCACTGAACTTGTTTTTTTTCTTCCGTTAGCAACTCAAATTTAACAGATCAACAAAGCAATTGTTCCGTGACACAAGACTGGAACTATGATAATTGGAAGGCGGTACAAAATGACATGAAGTGAGAAAAACATTCTGTTTTGGTGGTTGTATGCAGGAACACGTATTATCATTTTTGGGTCAATGACCCCATCTGGCGCAAACATGAAGGGTCAGTGACATGAAGGACTTGAGCCAGGGACAACATCAGTCCATATCGTATTCAAAACAAATAAACCCTTGCCAACTCACCTGAAGTCTTACTTTTCAAAAACCTTGGAAGCTTGTTAAAAAATGACCTGCCTTCTCACTCTGACCCCATCCTCTCCCTCCTCTTTCTGTCTTCTCACCTTTTATTGAGTTGGATACAACGCCACACACCTTCCCTTCTCTCAACTGTCACCGCATCTTTTCATTCATCCTCCGTGTCTCATGTCAGTCCCTGTGCCTTCATGCTCTGCTGGACAAAAGCAAGACACCTTCCTGACTGCGAGTGTGTGTGCCTGTCTACTTTCTTAGGGGCCTGCGTTGTTCCTGTGTGTGGCGTGGAGACAAAAAAAAGGTGACAGCGAGCAATGGTCCTGACTCAGAAGTGGGTATTGCAGCTGGTGTGTGTGTACGCCAGAGCTTGTCCCGCGCGTGCGTCACCACGCCATGATGGTGACAGTTGAGGAGCAACTGGAAGGTGCAGCGCTCCGTTCCGTCCTGATGCCCTTGTCACTTTGTGGTCTTGTTCCCTTCTCTTAACTTCCTTGAGCAGCCAGCGAGAGGTGCTGCGTGGGTGGGGTGGATTTTTGGGGCCAGTCACCGAGACTTGAGGGACGGCCACTCTCCCCTGGGTGCGCTCGCCACAGTCAAGAGTCGTGCACTTGGGCATTTCAAGATCCGGGAGCCAGCTTCAGACACATTTGAATAAAAAAGTTGACCAAAGAAGTGCCAGAAATTGAACACTTCTGCACCAAACATCGGATACTTTCAGGGCATGTACGCTTTTTGTATGCAAACTTGCATATGTATGCAAACAGTGTGACGTAGTGTGGTGGTGTTAGTTAAAATTAGCGCAGCAGATGTACTGCAATACTGAAGTACACAAACTAAGCATTCAAATGTAAATGTGTGATTTGGAACGCAGCTTTAGTATTCTGTTTTGACTTTGTGTTTCAAGTTATAAATTGTAGCTCGGCAAACTCATTTTTTCCAAGGGCATTAATTAACTTCATCGCATTCGGTAACCCTTTTATTTACCTTCCATTATTTCATTTTAGTCTTTGTTTTCTAAGTGAGTCTGATCATTAGGTTTTTTTCCCCCAGACAGCTTGGTCTTTAATGACACATTTGTCTCTTTGACAAATAGAATAACCTTTGGTTGTTTACACCTTCAATCATGGCTGGTACTTTCAGCGACGGACTAATTTAAATTGTTTGTATGCAGCATTTTCATTTAGTTTGCCCATTTAACCGAGAGGGTCTAAATCATGGTTGAGACATAAGAGACTGCATGAAACAGACCATATGTTTATAGACAAAAGACAACAACAGAAAAACCCACAAAACACTGAAGGACGTAGTGTGTCAATCTATTTTTACTTAAAAATAGATGGACTCTAAAGTGAATTTAAATCTACTGTTTCTTTAAAAGGTGAATCATTTGATTTAGATTTTACAACCTTTTAAAAAAAAATCTCACTTTAACAAGTCATATTTTTGCTGCATAATCCTTCAAAACACTTTCCAGAGGCTCCATAGGGAGCCCCGCGGTTGCCACAACCAAACAAAAGCCCATGGTAGCATGCTATAGCATGGCTGTGAAATTTAATTAGCAAAAGGCAGTCATACCGCAGTAATGAGAACACTGAGGTAACGGATGACTGTGACACAGCGACAGGTAGCAGTGGTGCAGAATTAATATGAGCCAGAGAAAAGGGGAAGAGGGAAAAAAAAAATCATTCAGTGGGTCTGCCAATTAGCTTTTCCTTTTGAAAAGGTTATTCATTTGACAGCACCAAAGATGTCTTGGGAAAACAAAGGATTTAGAAGACAAGACTCACTGCAGCGTGACTTGGAGGGCCTATCAGACACTTTGTGTGTTTACTTATGACTTTTTGAACTACTCCGCACGCGCCGTCCTAATGGGTTTGTACGCGTGTTTGACAAGTGTTTATCAAAGACATGAGAGCATCACTCACGTGTATAGCTTCATGGAAGCATGTTGATTTGTCTCATTTGTTGAGATTGAGAGATGCTGCAAAGGGAAATAAGTGGGATTGGAATTTGAGACACGGTTTGGTACGCGGCGGTTGTCCGAGTCTCCTGATCAATAAAGACTCCCCGTGTGCCACAGGCAAACCATTTCTAGCAAACTAGGAAAAATAGTTTGCTTGTTGCCTGGGGCACTGATGAATTTAGTGTCTAATTCCACTTCAGAAGGTTGTGATCAATGTCTGAGTGTTTGAGAGTGGACAAAAGAGGAGACTGAAGAGGTGGATCAATGTTAGGAGTAAAGACACTTTTTGTATCACATGGAGACTCAGGATTTGCTTGATAACAGACCACTGAAAAACAAAAGAGCCAGTGACACTGATGATACATGAATAAATGAATAACTACGAGGTGTGGATACATGTGTAAATATTTACTGGGCAAGATGCGTAAGCATGTTCACACAAACAAATACATGGAAATGCAGACTGGATTACTATCCAATACCACAGGAGGAGAAGATACAGGTAAAAAGGAGGAAAAAGCAGTTATTAATGTGAAGACATTGTACGGTTGGCGCTGCTCCTTTCCAAATTGACACTGATATCAGGGAGCAACATCTGATATCCTAAGAATGTCCATGCCAGCATCCATTTAGAGAATGATGCCTCTCCAAAGATGCTTTTCCAGTCTGTCTACGCATGACGGACAGCATGTTAACCACTCGCAAAAACTACTGACAGCTGACAGTCTGGTGTTACAGACATTGCCTCGTGGTCGCCATGAAAAACAAGGGCGGGTCGTTGAGGTTAATATTCTGTCATCACTATCGTCACAGAAATGAACATTCACAACACACGGCTGAGTTGTGCCGTCCAGTGTGCTTGGAGTCCGATCGGTGATGAACGTGACTGGAAGCCTCAGCTGGACAGCAGTGGAGCTCATCTAGTCTCTTCTAGCTACTTCACAGTTTAAATAAAGGAGCAGAATGTGCATTTTTAAAGTTAAAAGACCCACTGATTGTCACATCCAGAAGGATGCAAAATTTGTCCTCCGCATTTGACCCATCAGCCTCTGAGGGAGTGGTGGGCCGCAGCAGTGCCGCACCCAGGAATCATTGGGTGATCTAACGCCCCAATTCCAACCCCGAATACTGAGTGCCAAGAAGAGAGCCAATGGGGACCATTTCTACAGTCTTTGGTATGACCTGGCCGTGGATTGAACCCACAGCCTACCAGTATAGTGTCTCAGGGCGGACACTCTACCACTAGACCGCTGAGCTGGTCATTTTTGAACTGCCACTGCAGTTGTACCTCACAAGGTCTCAATGAAAGCTAATGTGAAATGTTACACTATGGCCACAGTGCAAGAACTAACGGTTTAAAGTTTTTCAAAGTGGTGGCATTTTTAGAAATGTAAAGACTCACACTGGCACTCGGGGTAGTGTTAGACATGAGTATCATCATCGTGTGAATGTGACACAACTAGTGCACTCCAACCATTCATGCAAAATGGAAGCGACGCAATGCTCCTTGAACTGCGTTGAACTACTGGGGTTCTTAATAAACAACTGACACCCAGACTGGAAGAAAGTGCACATTTTTAGCGCTCGTGCACAGTGCTGCAGCGTGCCTTGTCAGACTCTGAATTAATCTTCTTTCAGACATACTGTCCTTCGTGAGTCTCTTCTCTGATCGATGGAGTGTGACATCCAATGTCAGTGGCAAGAGTACGCATGAAGAGGAATGATGATAAAAAAAAAAGAGAGAGGGCCTGATGTGAGTGAAGACTTTCCTTTTCAGTTGCCAAGGTAGACGGGCATTAGCATACGTCACGCCAGTGAAACCGCACACGACTGTTGCCTTAGATGGATAGCAGTGCCGGGGCTAACAGCAGCAGGGCGTGCTGCTACAAAGCCGTCTGTTAGACTCTTTGAAAAATATAGTAGGCTTATAGAGTAAGCAGCAGACTGGGTAAGTGAGGGCAATGTCCAGAAAAGAAGACATTTGCCTCAGTAAATGAATAGTCACTGTTTACCAAGGACAGTGGTTCTAATGACCCACCCACACACACACACACACACACACACACACACACACACACACACACACACACACACACACGCTCCACGCCGGCTGATTTCCTCCCCCGTTCTATTGATTGCCCTTCCACTCTTCCCCTGGTGTTCTCTCCAGCAGCTCCCCTCTCCGATCTATAAGGTAAATAAAGGCAAAGCCGCTCGGCGACACACGGACAGAGGCTGAATTCTATTTGCTCTTAAGCAGAGAGAGGTGATTTCAAGGTTGATTGGGAACAACAAACAATGCAGAGGAACACTTTGGAGATGAACTGCAAGGTGGACTTCCCTTAAAACAGCCACTATTTCCACTAGAAATAAGAAATGGATGCCAGGATGTGGATGTCAAATGATGGGTTTTGTGTGTTACAAGATTTTTGGCTGTTCTTGATCTTGACTATCAAAGGTGAATTGTTTTCGCTTGTGGCCAATGTCTTGGTTAATACTGCCATGTTTAAGCTGCGAGGGGTAGACCAGATTGTGGTCTTGCTGCCACACTGAGCTGTACAACAACAAGAAACAAGCTCCAAAGCTGTGTATCTACATCACAGCAGTAATCTCCTCCACTGCTATTGTGATGGTCAAACACCCAGGCGTCCAGGATGGACCTAAGTGGCATTTTTGGTTATTTTCTCTCTGGGTCCATTTCTCATTTTAGCAAGTTGACACAGACCGAGAAAAGGTGTGCGTGCGTGCACACCTGCCGCAGTGTGTGTCTATGTGCGTGAGGAGAGCGCAGAGACCCAGGCTGAGCCCGATTCTATCTGGCTAAGTGTGACAGGCCAATCTGCTGCCACCCATTTGCTGTGACTGGTAGGATGTCCGCAGTGTTAATAGGTTTGTGTGCACCCACCTACACACACACACACACACACACACACACACACACACACACACACACACACACACACACACACACACACACACACACACACACACGCAGAAACAGACTTTGGATTATATATAAACTGCAAGAAAAAAAATGTGAAAGGCAGGTGCAAGCTGAGGTCCTATACTGGTGTATTGGTGCCTGAGCAGTGCACATCTATTTGTATTGCTTTGTTTAGGTTTATAATGTGTGTGTGTGTGTGTGTGTGTGTGTGTGTGTGTGTATGTGTGTGTGTGTGTGTGTGTGTGTGTGTGTGTGTGTGTGCGTGTGTTAGACAAAGATAGGTAGACCTTGCCTCTAACCTCTGGTATTTGACCCATAACCAATCAAAGTGTTTCCTCTTTCTCCTAATGCACTTTCTACCCTAGGGACCTCAAACACATTCATCCTCTATTTCTCCTTCCTTCAGTCGGCTGCACACAAACTTGTTTTTTTGTTGTTGTTTTTTTACCCTTTTCTCAATGTTACACAGCCCATGTTTGGATCTGAGTCACTTTTCAAACCGCTTTCACTGCTCTGTGCTTCCATTCAGCATGAGCATTCAAAATACTTTTTTTTTCCTCCATCAGTATTTTTGTTTGCAATCTTCTGGTCTACTTTTGACCTGATTGCTCAACTGTTTGCTTTAGCCATGGTTTTCAACTTTGCTCATATTCTTACTTTCATTGGTCTGGTTTCTATCTAGGGGCCTTCGTGCATTGAAAAAATAAAAATGTTTTGCACAGTATCTTTGCACAAAACCCGAATATGACACTTGGAGTAATCTACACCATTTTTCAGATGGAGTTTGACTTTTTTTTTTTTAACTTTTGCATACAAATAGACATCCTCCAAACACTATTGCTCATGTGAACAGATGCAAATTTGTGTCACACTGGTGTAAAAAAGTTTTGATCTGGACACTTCATTCATTTTGTGGTGTGCTGGGTGAAGAACACCAGAAAGATAACGTAAACAGCTGTCATGTATATTTAATAACTTGGTCATTAAGCAAATATGCTACTGTGTCACTTGCCAAAGTCAAAACCATCTGCAGCACAGACAAAAACTTGTATGTGTAAATTTTCCTCTCCCATTAGCATTTTATCATGTGATATGTGCATAAAACATGGAGATGTAAATACAGACACGTCTGGCTGCTCCTGCTACTCCTACACTGATTCCCTGTCCCCTCACGCCAGCAGAGGAAAAGGTCTCACATGTACACACTCCAGCTGACATGCACACATGTGCACACTCTGGCCAAGGGCTGCCAGAAGCTCAAGAAACCAATTTTCAATTTACAGTGGGGTGGGAAATCTCCCTGCTCCAAGCAAGCACTGCTTCATCTCCTACATGAATCTTGAGGGACATGGGTCTGACAGCTGCTGGTTGCTTGGTGCATGCGTGCGTGTGTGTGTGCACGTGCATGGGAGCGAATGTCAGAGGAAATAAAGTGGCAGAGAGTGAAGCAGACTGACTGAGAGACAAGTCTGAGAGAAAAATGCGGGCAAAGAGAGAGGCTTAGCAGGAGTGAAAAGTGGCAAATTAAGGATCTTGCCTATCTCATTCAACACTTTCCAGTTCAGTTACAATAACAGAAGCTATCACTCTCCCGGTGTCACCTCCTGAACGCTGGAGCGGTGCCCGCTGGAGGGCCCGGTGGTTCCTGCTTGTGTCTGTGCTCTCACCAGGATCTGGTTGCAGGGCTTCTAAACAATGCGAGTGGTTAGTTTAGGTAATGGATCCAAGGGGTCGCTGGCACTGGGCCGGTCCCCAGGAAAGCAATCTGAGAGCTGGCCTTGGTTGGCCAGACGACTCCCTGAATGCTGAAGGGCTGCAAGGGACGGAGTGCTGGGCAAGAGCCCAGGCATCATGGGGGGTTAGCCGAGGCTAAAGACCTAAACGCTGCGCCGCCTCCCATCCAGAATGTCTGCTGGGGATGTTTGAGGCTCTTTCAATGTGTCACTTTTGAAATAGATTTATTTTTTTTGTCTGTTTATAGTTACGTTTAAAGTTTTAATACCTGTAGCTAAGCACAGTCCAGCGTTAAAGATTCTATGATCATCAGCTTCAGTTTTAGTTGCCGATTGTGTGTGTGTGTACTTGTGCGCACTTACGTGTTGTGCAGGACACACCAGCCACAGTGGGGATCCCCTGATCCTAGACATTCACTGCAGGTTGAGTACTGACCACAGACCTCCACTGGCACCCTTGAGAGCTGCAGGAGAAGAGGGAAGATTAACATCCAAAACTTCCAAACTTGTTTGTATTAGAAATGGACATGGAAAGGAACATGGGTGTACAGACACAGTAGGTTGAAAGTCTGAAATATCAAGCAATACAATATGTATTACTTCCTTATCCATTTGAAGAGACATAAAGAACACTTGATGGAGTACAGGGCACGAGTAATGCAGACAATAAATACCAGAGAGTGTTTCATTTATGGAAGGTTACTGCAAACAAATCTCCTCTCGATGATTTCCAATGTCACTCACCAAACCAAACCCGAAAATACAACTCATGTTCAGGATAACAGTGGGTTCAGTGCATCTGCAAACTTCGAAAAACAAAAAAACAGGAAAGCGCAAATTTGCAGGTATTTGCAGGTCTTGTTGTTAAATGCTTGACAGCTTCCATCAAACGTCACTGGCACCGTATGTAGGCTTGGCCTCTGGGGAGACAGGTCGGTGCATTATGATGTACAGCCCTGCCAATTTGCACTGGCATTGATTGGCACTGATTGGCATGACTGCTGAGGGACCAAAGCACACCGGGGCAAAGCCGGGGTGGATCCCTCGTCCTATCGCTATGGCAACAGCACGGACGTACAATAGGTGACGTTGGCACTTCTGATTAATGAGCCGTCATTGTTGGGTGACGGCTGTCACTCTCGGGTTGGCAGCCGAGAAACAGTGACGACATCGTCAGTGTAGGACAGGCATTGGAGTCGTGATTGGATCGCTGTGCATTTATGAACGGGCCTGTGTGCCTGAGGATGTTGAAATTGAAATAATGTGGTCCATTTGAGTTTGGAATTGACATTTTACGGAGTAAGTTTACAATAAATTATTTACTTAGGAAAAGAATAATGAGAAGCGTTCCACTGACGCGCCAGCACCGCTCCCTCCCCCAGACGACTGTTTACAGGCTGATGAAGCGTCAAACTTTTCTGGCTTGCCAACACATTCATTTTCATGAAAGCCAACAGAAGTAGCACTCAAAATAATAAAGCAGCTCCAGCACAAAACTCAACAGGGTTGTGGACTCTGAGGTCAGAACATTAGGGAGGCAGGAAATGGTTTTCACAAGGTTGCTTTTAACAACACCATGATCTCACTTGAAGTTGCTGTTGTTCCTGGGGATGAAACTAGTTTGCCGTGACTTTCTGGATTTTGGAACACAAACAGCTGTGGTGCCTTTGAGCTGCAGCTTGCCACAAACAAACTGTAAACTATCCCATAACAGCCGCCCACGTGGATCGCAGCCCGTCCTATGATAAATGCAAAGATCAATGCTGCCCCATGGCTCGCTTTGAGAAGTCACATTTTTTAATGTGTGCAAACAGATGCAGCTGGAGCCCGAAGAGACACGTGCTGTTGGCCGGCTGGCAAATTTCGAAAAAACAAACAACTAAACATTGTCCTGGTGTGTTCCAAATGATTCTCACCCTCAATGAATTCCATATTTATGATGTCGCATAAGGGAGCGATGAAATTAGAGGAAATTTTTAAAGCAGTAGTCCCCCACCATCTTCTGGGCCGTTTGCAATTTGCAGTAAAAGGCAGAAGCAAAAAGGCACTTCATAAAAAGTCATTTCCAATAAAAGGCCAAAGAACAGCATGGCCGGTGTCGAGATGAATGCGCCACACAATAAATGTACAGCACTGACGCGTACGAACGGAGGCAGGCAATTTGAAACCTCACTTACATAACAATCCCCCCACTCCTACAACACCCCTCCCGCCCCCCACCCAACCCCCCTTATATACAGTATGCACACGTTCATACACAGCAGAATCAATTCGGAGATGATGCACAAGTGTGCGCGCCTGCATTCTCTCGTGGGGGAAATAAAAAAAGAGAATCAGCTGCTGTGTTTTGCCCTCCCCTCACATTTGCATGAGCGAGATAAAGGGAATGAGTTTAAGATGAAAGATGAAATCAGGTGTGTGTGTGTGTGTGTGTGTGTGTGTGTGTGTGTGTGTGTGTGTGTGTGGTGCCTAACACAGATCCTGACTGCATCTCACATGATGGGTTCTTTCCCTTTCCTGTCACCCTTCGCCGACTCTGCTGCTCCTTCCCTTCCTCGGTCCACTGCCGGCAAAATAACCTGTTAGCAGCTGCAAAGAAGGGTCATTATGTTTGCCTATGGAAGGATTTCAGCAGCCACGACCTTATCGTGAGAGCCAATGAAAAGGCAATCTCCCTGTGTGTGTGTGTGTGTGTGTGTGTGTTTCTGCGATCTGTGTTGCCCATGTCACTGCAATGAGTGGTTTGTCATCTCTTGCGCTGCCATCAAAAGCCAAGCGGCCAGACAGAAGTGGAGCAAACAATGCCGCCGTATCTCGACGCTTTATAATTTTACACTTCATCGGCGACAGATTTGCCGATACACACGCTGCCCACGTGTGTATACATACACACACACACACACATGGCAAAACAAACATGGATTTAGACTGTATAGAATGGATGGGAGCCTCTGATGCCTATCGAGGTCTCAGATGCCTGCATACGGGGAAATGGTTTTCTCAACAGATAACACACACACACACACACACACACACACACACACACACACACACACATACACAGCTGAGCGAAAGCACTGTTTGCCAGTGTGAACTCTACGTTCCAGAGAGTGGATCCTGATATCATTCATTCCCTCCTCTCTGTCTGCCTGTCTGTGTTTGGGTGTTTGGGTGTGTGTATGTGTGCGTGCGTGCCTGTGTGTGTCACTCTGATGCTCTGAGGGGTATAAGATCATACACCCATCATATCTCCAGAGAATCCGTTGTGCAACACACACACACACAGACACTCAAGCAGACCCCACTATTATCACCAAAGGGGGAACAAAAAAAGATGGATTTGGTGGCTAAACGAGCCAATGCGCCTCTTGTCTCCCCCCATCTCGATATCACATTCATTTGGTGCAATCTTTTTCTTTTTTCGCCCCCTCTTCCTCCTCCTCCTCCTCCTGCGGGTTTTTTGCCAGAGGGGCGAACCATTACGGCTGGCTGTCTCTTCACTATGGCTGTACTATTATGTCAGCGGGGATAAATACAAAGGACAGGGAGCGTGGCATTTATAATTCCCCCTCCTGTCTCAGGTGAGCAAATGACAGCCATTATGCCCTGCACTCTCCTCCTTTCCTTTGACAATAGCGCTGGATGCAACCCAGCTTTTGAAAAAAAAAAAAAAAAAAGTGCCAAGATGATAGATGTATTTGATGTGTTAATGCGTAGGTGGGGGTGGGGGGTTGCATCAATGCATTTTTACGCAGCAGCACAATGGTATTAAATTGCACGTATACAGGAAGACAGAAGTGTGTGTGTGTGTGTGTGTGTGTGTGTGTGTGTGTGTGTGTGTGTGTGTGTGTCTGCTGTGCCTGTGGTTCTCAAACGGAAAGAAGGAAAAAAAAAGAGACTGGAGGCGCATTTCCCACTCGACAAGCTCTTCCGCCACACTGAGGTGAGGAGATTGTTGTTAGGCACAACTTTGTTTTGCCTTCTCGTGCCTTTTTATTTTTGTCTCACCCCCCCCCCCCCCCACTCTCTACACACCGCCACCAGCCCCGGAGTCAACCTGTGGCGATCATTTAATAAATCTGCGGACTCTCATTATTAACTAATTCTAACTGCCGTTCCATTCCTCTTTTTATCCTGCTCCCCCCCCCCCCCCTTTTTCTACTTGTAATTAAACAGGGATTTCACCTGCAGCCAACACTCCTCGCCAGCAGAAAGAGGGAAATTAAAGCGATAGTCCGATCCTCTCTCATAATATATATATATATATATATATATATATATATATATATATATATATATATACATATATATATATATATATATACATATATATAAATATATATATATATATATATATATATATATATATATATATATATATATATATATATATATATATACATATATATATAAGTGCCAAATATTACTTGTGGCTTATGACAGTCGTTTCCTCCCCAAAAAATTTAATTACAACGGATGTAAATAACACTTTAATGCATCATTTTTTTTTTACATTTTACATTACCATTAGCTTCCGTCCCACCTCTTTCTCCTACAGCTGAACGGAGAAATAGATTGACACGGGTGAGACGCGTCGCAGCCGCCACCTAGGCCACAGCCGCCATGCCACTCAATCTGTCAACCACCAACTAACCATATTATATCACAGACTCAGTTACTGGAGTGGGTCGCTGGCTGCCAGTGCAATATTGTTTTTGCTCGATGCTTGCGGAGGTCAAATGAGAAAGCCATCCATTGTGCTGTCAGCGTTGTCACTGCATGACAAACGAGTCGGATATTATCAATCATTCCCACTTATCTTTCCATTCCAAGGAGGGTGGGCCTGCTGTACGCACACACACAAACACACATGCACACAAACACACACACACACAGATTGTTTGCAGTGTTGATTCTGAGGAACTTGTAGGTGTTCTGGATTAAACTAACTTTTTAACACTGTAGAACAGCCACATCGTTTGGAAAGGGGAAAGAAAACTTGGAGGATGAGTGAGGAAACTATCTACAGAGCACATTTCAATTAGTTTTATTTCAATGCGTGACGAGCTGCTTTTCACTACACAGTGCCAAAACAACTCTTGCCTAAGTGCCAAAACATAGTGTTAATGATGCCATGTTATATTGCAAACTATTAATGCTAAGCTCATTTTAGGTGGGTGATGAGGCTTGACCTTCTTGGTCGAAAAATCTCAATTCATATTCACAGTGCCCTTTTTTTCCCCCTCTACTGGGTCTCATTATTACAGTGCACATGTAACACCCTGGACACACCATAACAGCCAAGTTCCACCTCTAAAAAAAATAAGGTCTGCGTTCAGCAGCTAAAGCAGACATTCTAATCTTTGCAGTCGTGTCAAGAGACACTGACGGCAAAAACAGTATCTCTCTATTATACAGTAAGAAGAGCTGGAGGGATGTGAAATAAGGAAAGGAGGAAGCCAACATTTGGAAAGACGCTGAGACTTGCTGGAGATAACAAGGACGAGATGGAACAAATCTTCAAAAGGAGACTTAAGCGCGAGTCAAGAGTTCGATCCAAACTTGTCTGCCCCACTTCGTTGACATTTTTCAGAAGTGTGTCAGGATTGAACAGCTCCGCTCCCTTTCCTTGTTAGGCCACGTCTGCCTGCAGCTAAACTGGGACAAAAAAATAACAGAAAAACGTGCACATCTAAACATCTCCGTCACCAAGCCTCACACTAGAGGGGTGAGGAAGCCACAATGTGAGGGATGTGGTGAGAAGTTTCCCGCTGGTGGAATCTTTATAGGCGCTCGTGGTATCTCCTTTGATGCCAATGCAAAGACACCGTACTTCCACAAATTGGCTTGTCGGATTTCCCTCAGGGGGTTGAAAATAGAAGAAAAAAAAGAAAAGCGCATGACTTTGAACAGTCTCAACCCCAGTATAGTAGTACACATTTTCAATAATTAACACTTACAAATCTGCATTTGCTACACTGAATATGAATGATTTAGCACCACGTCTAGGACTCTCAAACTCTCTCAAGCAACAGACAAAAACTAAAAGTCAAAATCTCGGTGCATAAGCACGAAAACCACAGACTGAATGTCTGAACCCAACAGGATGAGCTCATGTGTTTTTCCTTTTTTTTTTCGCGAGCCGACATGTCTGTGGGAACATCTGAAGTGAGAGTAAATGACACAATGCAAAATGCCCTGGAACCAATGTCTCAGCGAGATGAGCCGCTGAGTCATGTGCTCCGCAATTAAAGCCAGATTTAGCTGCACTGCTTGGTCCAAATTGTGTTTGCTTGAGTCCAATATGCGCAAAAATGTGCAGAATCAGCCATGCTTAGGTGCGCACAAATAAAGTAAAATAGCTGCTGTCTGATGAGAGTGAAAAATGCTTCATGTCAACGTGTTTGTTGTTATATTCTGTAAAGCGACTTTGGGTTATTGAAAAGCTATATATTAATTAAAATCATTTTTTATTGTTATTATTTATCAGTTGAAAGATTCTGGTCTACTGCACCAACTTATGCATGTCACTATGCTTCATTCTAATAAATGCTTAGTCTATACATGTGCCATAATCAGGTGACTTTATTAGGCATGATGATGATGATGATGATGATGATGATGGTGGTGGTTGTGGTGCCTCCTTCACTGGGAACAGGTGTCCTCATCATGCTAAACAGATGTGAACCAGTAGCTGAGCGTAAGCGGGAGAATACACCAAGAACTGGAAGCGACCTGCCCCCGTCACTCAGACACCAACCTCAACACCTCAACCACTGGCCGTTCTATAATGTGACTGTCCTCTTTACAGCAGAACATCTATTTAACACACTAACAAGATGACATGCACAATGGGTGCATGTGCATGCGTGTGTAATAGGTATGTGCTCGTACGGAGGAGAGACAGATCCAATTAGAGGACTGCGAATTGCTGGTTTTAATGAGATAGTAGGGGGTGACAGTTTAACCAGTCTGTCCAGACTGGTTGGAAATATAAAAATATGCAGGGATCCTGGGTTGGGGGGTGGGGTGGTGCAGGATGGATGACAGCGGTTGGGGGGTGAGAGGAGCGAAGAACATGGAATAAATGTGCAGGCGAAGAGGAGGTTGCAAGATGATTTAGTGAGCCAAGGGCAGAGTAATAATACACATGAACAAGGGTTGAAATAAGTAAATATGTAATAGTTGAGTATTTTTGAGAGAAACAAACACCTATTATTATTACACGTTATGACATCACACAGGCCCGGTGGAGCAAGCATGTCAGGAGTGGACATTTGGAAGTGACCTACTGGTGAGTTCACCGACAGGCTGAATGCACACTGCATTACTGCTAGGAAACACTGGTGATGTGATCTCTCCAAAATATGGGACCTTTAATGAAAAGCTAGACAGCAAAAGTTGTGTCATGCCGCTGAGCATGAGCAAGCCTCGGCCGCAATCTTAATTATAAGTTATTATGAAAATTAATTTGCAACAGTCGCCTGTGCGCACGAGCACTCGGCACACAGTGCACTGCACACAGCTGAACAATAATTATAATTTAATCATGTTTACTTTCTCTGATTAATTTTGTGATAGAGCGCCACATCTGCACGGTTTTTCATTAGTGCGCTGTAAATGAAAAAGAGAAGAAAAAAATGGCAAGGGCCTGCGTCTGCACAAAACTGTCCAAGTTGCCTTATTAATTCCAAATTAGAGCGAGTCCAGCTGACCGACGAGAGCAGCCTTGGCTCACGTTGCTCCGGCAAATCCCGCAGACACGACCTCGCCAGTGTGAAGGAACAGCAGGAGGGAAGCTCTATCGACCAGCACTGTTCTCAGCCTCCTGTTGTGGTTCCTCCTGCCTTCGCTCTTCACCTCTAATGTGCCTCCCCTTTCTCTATTTCGCCTCACTTCCATTATTCACAATCTCTCTCTGTGTCTGGCTCGCAGGCCCCGGGAAAAACAGCAGGTGGCCCCCAGCGACTCGCTTCTTTAAAAGTTTGCCATGATTGCAAGTTAATAAAAGTATTTCTTTTGTTGTTTTTTTTGGTCTGTTCTGGTCTTGGATACTGTGTAAGTTAATTATCTTTAAAAAAATTCTACATCTTCGTACGAGCAGAATTTTTTAGCCCTGTGTTTAACAGCCTGCGTAAAGAATTGCCTCCCGTTTTATCATCCACTCAAACAAATTATGTGAACGTTCTTGTAATAAAACATACGGTATTTTCATTTTCTCTAGACAATGTCTTAGCACGTGGACTTGTGCTTGGTAATTGCTGTGAATATTGGTGTTGCCTTTGTAATTCCCAGATGCTGATACTAAAACATTAACTGGAGGTCAATGCTCTCACAAGGCCAACAGACTAATTACGACGAGCTGAGTGTTGCTCGTTCGCGGCACAACAAAAAAAAACCCCGACTTGCTCACTCATTTTTTGCTTAGCCAGCACACGTTAATTGGGAAGCAAATTAAGAAGTGCAAAATTTGAAACCTGATGTTAGGCAATAATAGCACCATGAATGGGGGTAGGGGAAATAAATGAACATAAGTGCGAGAAATGGATATTAAGCATTACTAACAAGTCATTTATAATTCTTTATTATCTTCTCGAGGCCCCAATTTCATGCCCAACAACAGGGACAGGAAAACTAAAGTCTCAATGGTGCTAACAGATTTTTTTTTTTGTGTGTAGTACAATACCATGGCAATGCAAAGTTCCAATTAACCATTTTTGTCTCTTTATTTTGTGTCTGAAACAACAAATGCTTTGAAGAGGCAGTGAGTGAGAACCATTTTTTTTTTTAAATAGAGGACTCTCATATCACTGTCGGGACTTGATGAATCCACATTATTGCACTGCTGCGTTAAGTAGCATTATGTTATGCTCAGGCCATAATCTGATGGAAGCTGCAGGCATTTTAAAATATCACTGGCCCACTGCGAGTGCGTGCGGCGGCAGATAAAGAGGCCGGCGGAACGCGACGGACACGCACATTATCGAAACTTCCAAGCATTCCAAGTATTACGATGTCCACATTAATAACGGACAATAGATGAGGGTACGCTGAAGGGAAAATGGAGATGCACCAGTGGCTGCTTATGATTGATGGAGCTGTCTTTGATTTGATTACTGGCCTTTTCAGCCCTGCCTGATGAAACGAAAATGCCTGCATGGAATGGCAAGGAGTCTGCGTGTTTATGGTTGCGTGCAGTAAATTAACTGTTGAGAAGTACTTGGAATGTTTCCCCCTTGAAGTACTTTGAATAACTTCTGTTAGAGTCTCCACAGCTTCTGAAGTAAAAGTGTTTGGAAGTTAAACACATGACGTGTGATCACTAAAGGATGTATCTGAAGGAGGAGCCTGCTTTTCTTCCTCGTCCTTCAGCCAAGCGATTCTTGATACAAAATGAATGTGAAATGTTTGGGTGTGAAGTGTTTGGAAACACAACATTGGCCCGAACAGGAATTTGCCATTCAAACACAGCAAACTGAATTATAAGAACCTGACCTGCGGAGACGGAGACACGACTGGCAAACTAGGCCCCATTCATCTGCGATGCTTTTCCGTGTGGAAGATGTGATTTTTGTTTTTGCACAACCAAAACATGGTTGATATTCCTGTGACTTCAGCGTGCACGTGGACTATTGTGGCGCTATTAGGTCCATTATATAGAGCGCTGCTTTTTTTTCGCAACACATTTCATGTCATCAGAGGTAATAGGAGAGGTCGTGTGTGTGACTCTGTACAGTCAATGGACACACGTACAAACACGCGTGTGAGCAGAGCGGAGTGGACCACCGCTGTGGGTTTTTTTTTCTCTCCCCGATATTTCAACACTTATATTCATTCAAGCTCTGGCCTCTGTGTCTATAGCAGACGGCGGCATCGAGCAGTCGAGCTAATAGTTTCCCCTCCGGCAGCCGGCGGCCTGTAATAAAATCCTCCGCGCTACGCCAGAGGTTATTCTATCCCGTGACACAACAGAGCGATAAATGCCGGTGGTTATGGCATTGACTCGAGTGGGCGATGAGCCTGCCATGTGTTATGTCTGCGCGTGTCTGACCTGGGTCTCGGACATGACGTAGAGGTAGTGGTGGTCCGAGGAGAAGGCCATGTCTCGGAGGATGGGTCCGCTGTCCACCGCCTGCACCGTCTCGTACTGCAGAGCCAGAGAGGAGCCGTCCACGCGGATCTGGGAGAGACACAGAACACAGGAACACTTTAGAAATTTGAGTTTGGGCTTGGTAACCTTTGTTGTAGTGTGTGCACTGATGAAAAATAATAAGAACAAAAAAAAAAAATTGGCTTTGGACAATTTCAACAGTTTTAAAAACAGATTTATCGATCCAGCAACTACTGTGGGAAAAATAATAGCCACTCGTGCACACAAGTTATTGCTGTGGTTGTATTGACTGGGGATGAAAACAAACTTCCTCTCTGTCCAACTTGCAGCTTGTTTTTTAAAAACCAATAAACTGAGGGTGCCGTGTGCTGGTTGCACTTTGTGACATTTGGCATTTTACGCCACAGAGTAGAGCCACCAGAACTGGGGAACCTTTTAAAAGCCCGAGACTGCAACGCAATGCATAAGTGGCAGCTGCTTATAAAGCTTGAAGGAAGGCAGGAATAGAACTGTTTTGCGGCATCCAGGACAATATTGTCCGCAATCAGGAACTCAGGCATCATAAAAATGTAATTATGTAAATTATTATTACAGGAGGGGAAAAAAGTGGCCGTCTACAGCATGCTGCCGGAGGGATTTTCATCATGTTTCGGCGAAGGGCACATCTTTCGCCGTCGCAGCTACAGCCATTCAAAAGCCATTACGGTAATTAGACATCTGGGCGAGAGGCGGAGTCTGCGGGCCCCTAGGTGTGTTTACTCAGCAGAAAGTTGGCAGAATTGGCCCCGTGTGAACTCTGCGGCGTGATGCAACAACTCCGGGTTTGCGCCGACACATCTGCCGACAAGTGGGAATGCCTTTTCTCCACGCAGCAACCCAAGCACCTTCCAGGACACCAATGCAAACGCAGGGACCCACGAGGACTCGCAGGCAGGCAGGCAGGCAGGCAGGCAGGCAGGCAGGCAGGTATGGGTGAATTCAAGATGACTGCGAGCCACTGTTTGTGTTTTTCAGCGCTTAAGGGTTCACAGGAAACGCGAGCAGGATTGGAAGATAATTGGACGGGAAGCAGATGGTCCAGCAGGACGGTAGAGCCACTTGATGATTAATCACGCTGCACTGACTCACTGTGTCATGTTGTGAAAACTACCGTCTCTTCTCGGGTAACAAGTGTCTGCTGTTTTAAATGAACCCAAGAATCAGTTCCATTGAACCTCTTGTCGCCTCTTTGTCTCCCCAGTAAGCTGACTAGTTATGGAGTACATGTCACATGCATTGATATAGACTGACTGTTATTTCTACTGGAGGTTGGCAGCACGGCTGGGCAAGATTGAAAGGGTGAAATGTGACTCTATCTTGCCCCCCAACACAGCAAGGCCATTCCATAGGCTTTTCTCTAAGAACCAGTAACTAGCTCTCTCGCCACAGGTAACTTGTGTCCAATTTTACCAGCTGCCGTCTCTTTAAGCAGGCGCCACTGCTCACCCCGGTTTCACCCCGTACCTGCTCCCTTTGTCTCTTAGTCATTCCTTCCTGTCTGCCGCTGTCTGCCGCTCGGCGTGCGCAAGTGATCTTGATCTCAAAGGACCTCCGAGTTTCTATGTATCAAAGGCACGCACACTTTCACTGGGAACCATTGTGCGCCCTCCAGGGTCAGTTGCACAGAAAAAGAACAGAAGGTAAATGGAAGAAAGGGGATAGAAGAGCGGCCGGCGGGAAGAAAGAGGTTTTGGCGCGAGCCACGGCCTGATTCTGCAGGTGGGGTTATCTAATCTGCCTGCTTAATTTGAGGCGCACGAAGCATTTGCACAATGTATGTAGAAAAAGCATCAATGCAGAATCTCTGCGCTCACCGTCTTCACACTCAGTGAAAGCGAGACTAGACTTTAGGAGCTAATAGTCTCTTGTAATGGTGGAATATACAGTTTTATTGTGTTAGGACAGATCCACTGTCTCCTGGGAGCAGAGGGGCTTCAAGGGGAAACTCCTGTATATTATTTCCCCATTTGACCCAAAACAAATGAGCCACTGGGGAGTGTATGCTGTGTCCACAGCCACGGATTGCAGGGGAAGGGGAGGACAGAGGCTGAGCGGGCGAGTACTTGTCTGCGGTAATTGGCAAATATATGGAACTTCATAGCATCTTTCTTTTTTCATCATATTCTTATATAAAGCAGGGTCACAGAGGGCTTGCAAGCTGTACAGTTATAGCAGAATAAATCTCTGGTTATTGTAATAAAGTTATCCCTTTAAATGCTCAGCGCTAACGATTATGCCTCATTATGAAATAGCTAATTCTGGTTTCATCACCAGGAAGAGTAATTATTACTAATATATCTTAAAGTGATTTTTTTTTTCTTTTCCCTTTTTTGTTTTACCCATCAGCCTAAAAATCATTAAGGCACGCGGCTGCGGTGCTAGCCAATATTATCTGATTCCTTTTCAACAGTAATAAAGTGGATTAGCTGCTCTATGCTAAATGGATTACAATGCTAATCTCTGCTATCACATTAGCACTAGACAATAGACATCCGCTGCCAGAGAGTCTTCATTTTGCCTCAGAGTGCTGGTGAGGTGAGACACGCCTCTGGTGCATACGCATGTGCACACACACACACTGAAATGAAGAGTGCGGGGCGGCAGTCACAAAAAACATAAGCGTATGCCGACATGCCTTTTAATGGCTCTGAGTGTATCAGCAGTGTGTGTGTGTGTGTGTGTGTGTGTGTGTGTGTGTGTGTGTGTGTGTGTGTGTGTGTGTGTGTGTGTGTGCGTGTGTGTGTGTTTGAGCGGGGCATAAAAAATGAAAACCTGTGGGAAAAGAACACCCTGCATGAACTGTGTCCCCCTAGTGGGCACAAATGATTACTACACTATCACTACAGAACTACACTACATCATAGAATTAAAACAGTGCAATTCACAACGATTCAATCCCTTCAGCAAATTGGACAATCTCAAAATTTGAGAAACATAGGTCAAATTGTCTTACAGCGCGCAGACAAACACACTAAAACCAGTGTGCATATGGTGTTTCTGCTTTGAAAGTGTCAGTGAATATTTCTGTCCCCTTATGAATCTCTGTGCTCTCCATGGCGCTAACAGCTAGCAGAAGGTGAGACCGAGACGGACGAGGGAAGCCATTCCAGCGTGAAAACAACGGGAGAGCCCTCTCTCGGTTCCCTCGTACGGGCACTGCGGAAGCACATGGAAATGACTGCGCTTCCTCTGACATGGCATGAAATCTGTTTGGAAGCAGCCGGAAAAGTGTAGCGCGGGAGTTTTAATGCTGTTATGGCATTACAGAAAAAGAAGCGGGATATAACGGTTTGATTTGTAAAAATGCCAAAGCAGATTTGTCTTTGTGCCATCACTAACCCTATTGCATGGTTGCTGGATGTTAATAAGTACTATATATTAGTAGAATGAAACAGCATTATTGTATATGGACTCTTTATTCATTATTAAGCTAATAAAGTATCAAATTCACAAGAAACCCTTCAAATGACATGTAAGGGAAAAGGCATTTTAACAAATATGAATGAACGTTGAATACAATGACCATGTGTGTGGTCCTGAGGCTTGGAATGGGACAGGCCATTTCCTCTGGGTGGCAAAAGGCAGGCCTCTCACACAGAGTTGCAGTCTGTTAAAGATGGCACGCGCGCTAACGCAACAACACTGCGACGCACACCACGAGCAATATGCCGCTGAGAGAAGCCAGAATAAGCTGCTGACTATAGTGTCACTGTGGCCTGAGTTGGGTCCGGCAACCACTGCGGCGCGAGCAGGCTGGGTGCCTGAGTGTCATCCAAAGTCATGCGGCATGCTGGGAAACTTAAATTACCGTGGCACTCGTGACAGGACAATAACGTCGAAGCGAGCGGTGGGAGAACTCTCAGTCAGACTCGGCGTTCGTACGCTCACAGTGGTGGAAGGATTATTTTTGCTCTAAGTGAAAAGAAAGATTATTATTGAGTATAGCCACGGCCTGCAGCCAATCAGCTGTCACGCTTCACTGTATGATTTACAGTTTTTATTGCTGATTTCAACATGATAAAAAAAATGAATTATAACTCGAAAGCTCCTTCCTTGATGTTGACCTTAATAATTCAAGAGGTGCGTCCTACAATGCGCGTAACAACAGCAGGCATTATTTCTTCATGTGCATTTTGAATGAGTTGGTATATTTGGCCAAATGTAGAGGTGCACATTCATTGAGCTGTTGGATTTAAATAAATAAACCCCCGGATGTAAAAACACTATCTCCCGTGACCTTATCAACTCCCAACAAAACTGTCAAAATGTTTACGTAACAGAGACTAGACATCCTCAGCTTCCCTCCTGAATCCCCCGGGGGGCGCTGCGCGAGATATCAATCTGATGCATTTTGGGAGAGCGGTAACAGTACACCCACGCGCTAATCGACTCGGCAAACCTGAGCCGCCACACGTTGCTCGGGTTTCGACCCTCTTTGTCAAACCTCGGCAGACTGTTTAAGCCGCTAGACAAGGTAGGAACATGCAACGAGATCCCGGCGGAAAGGGAAACGGCCCAACAGGCAGGAGGAAGTGAGAGAAGCGAGACGTCCCATCGTCGTCCGCGCCGCCAAAACGCTTCCCATTCACGGCGACAGCTGCACAATGGCCGACGTCTACTCGTCCAAAATCTGTCCGGCTCAATCAGCCACACGGCAGACAGGGTTAGAGAAAGAAAAGAAAGTGTGGGGGGGGGGATAATGGTTGAAAAAGGAAGCTGGATGCATGGTTAAGTGTCAATCAACGGCCAAGAAGACGACTTCTTCCACGGTTAGCGCCTCGACGCGTAGCTCGAAGCTAAACGGACCAGCGTGAGAGTGGCGGAGGAGTGCGGCGGATGTGACATTAATCTGGGGATATTAACGAGGACGTGGGGCGAAAAAAGTGGCAGCGCTGCCACGACGGTCGGCTCGACGCCCGGAGTTATTTCGGGACAATTCGAGAGAGTCAAGCGTTCAATCAGTGCGAGAGGAACAAAAGCGAAAGTGGCGGAAACTTTTGGTTTTTTTTTTATATTCAAAGACAGAATTACAGAGGGCTGAGCAACTGGTGGCAGAGCACCAACATATGCAGTGGGTTTTGAAATACTGATGATTTTAAAACAGTATTGATTTGACTCAGGGTAGTGCACATGATGTGTTGATGCACCGTCACATTTCTGATCAACAAGTTGGCTGAGTTTGGAATCCATCATATCACCTGTTGCACAGAAGGTTGAACAACCAGTTCATTTAATTTTATTACACATTCCTTCTGTCCTCACATCTCCCGATGACTGGGTGGAGGGGGGTGGGGTGAGGGGGGGTCTGCAGCTGAACTCATTCCCTTCTTAAATTCATTGTTCCCTTTTTTTGTTTGCGATTAGGCCTATCTGCGACACAGCAGGATTTTAATTAATAGAATTCTCCGGGTGAGTCCGCTCGGGGGGAAAAGTGATTGTTAACAGGAAAGTAACAGCAGCAAAACTTGGCAGAGTGGCTTCCTTTCTCTCCGATACATAGTTGAAAGAGGTAATCTGGTCACAACGCCACATCTTTATTGCTGTAAATCAAAAGCGCCATATCCGCTTTTTTTCCCCCTTCCCCTTTCGGCCGAGTTTATGCGCACTTATGCTCCCGTTGTGCCGCCGCCACTTCATCCGGCGACACCTCACATCTGGGATGTGACACGACGGCAGCAGACAGCACCGCCGGGGGACCCCCGGCTTCGGCTGAGTGACCGCCGTGGCATTAAAAGGTGTGCTAGCCGTTAGCCCGCAGCTCTGTGTGGCCTACTAATCTAACCTCATCCCCCCTGCTGCGAGACAGGCAGGAGGAGGGGAGGAGGGGTGGAGGGGGGAGGGGGAAATCAGGAGGACAAGAATGTTATTGTAAAGGGCTGACGGTTTTCGGACGTGAAAGGGGACAAGTGTCTTGAGGCTTCCTAAATCATTCCTAACCCCTCCCCTCCCCTCCCTCCCCCGCCACCCGCTCCTCCTCTCCTCCCTACGTCTCCCCCGTGGGTTTTCTAAGGGTGAGTGACAGGTCTCCCCGCTATCATTGCCTTCGCCGTGGAGCTGCCTCGGAGCGCTGCGGCCAAGCGGGGGGCTCGCAGCAGCAGCAGCAGCAGCTTTTTGTTACTCATTTTTCAACTCGCACTCCTCTCCCCTTTTCGCCGCTGCTCTCCATCCATCCTCTGCTCCCGTTTTGTCTCAATATGGGAATCGTACGGTTGATTAAAAATATCTGCTGAGGGCTGGCAGCTTCTTTGAGCTTGAGAGCGGTTGTGACAGATTGACTTCTAAAAATTCACCAGCAACTGCATATTTTGGTGAGAAGATTATGTTAGAAAAATGTATATGCATGTCGTTTCAACTGAAATTAACTTCTTACTATTGCAAGTTGTTCTTTCCTTTAAAAGAAATTCATTTGCAAGATTGTTATGCCTTCTAATAATAATTAGAAAACCAGCATTCATGAAACAATATAGTGATTATAATTGTTTTTGTCTGTTTTTGCACGCAAGCTCACTCTGCATGGGGACAAATTCCAAAAGGTGAATAATAACAAAAAACAACCAACCTGGCCAAAGTGACAGAAACAAACTAACAGACCAGTTGCATCTTTTCCAATCAGCCGCAAACGCCTCCACACAGGGCTGCTTTTGACAACACTGTTGCTGAGGAAAGTAGCCTGACCCCAACCAGCTAATAAGCAATTAAAAACCGAGAATTAGTCAGGAGCCTTTTTGTGGGAGTTACTTGGCAGAATATACAAAAGCAAGTGCTCGGTGGAGAAGGAGCGGCTCTTAATGCGTCCCTTCTTCTCCTCCCTCCGTGAGCCGCCTCGCGCTCTCGCATCACTTCTTTGTCTGTTGATTTTGCAGTGTTGCCATGTTTCCCTGCATTATGCATGATCCCATCCCTTTAACTGGGGAAATGTGAGCGCGCGTCTCTCATCTGCACAACTCGTCTGTTCCTCATGCTCGCCTCCCCCTCAGCACTTCCCCACCGTCCCGTTGCTCTCTCGCTGTCTCACTTACGGCGGGGTGTTAAAGGGTGACAGGCAGAGGTCTCCTGACACACCTCATTTAGTGGCGACAAATACCTCAGCACCGGCAGAAAAACACATGCGCACGTTTCTCGAACCAATTACTCCTGTTTTTTTTGTTGTTTTTTTTTGCTCTTCCTCCTTTCTTGCCCCCGTCGAGATGCGGCGATGGAAGCAGCTGTTCCTGCCACTGCAGCTACTCGCCGGGGCCTGGAGGACCCTACAGAGTCAACTGTATAATTTCCCGACGCGCATCACCACCTGCGTCTCTGTTAACGGTGCAACTCAAGGCAGCGCCTCAGACCGATTTGCAACCCCGTTACATGTTGCGACCAGAGGCCGGCGTGGGAGCCATTAAGTGAAGTCGGTGTGTCAGCCTGTATAGTGAGGGCACCAACTCCAAGGTCCAAGGTTCTGGCTTTTCAATCCAAAGAGAAGTGCAAAAAGTCACATTTACGCTTGCCATCATTTTGGAGAGCAGCAATCAAACAATGCAATAGATTCCTAAAGATGTTAGAATTGCACGGAAGAGGTTCTGAGGTAGGCCATTCCATTTGGACTTGTCGCACCCATTGCATGACAGAGAGGAGCAGCTGGTGGTTGCTGTTGTTAGAAGTATGAAGGAACATTCACATGACTTGAGGCTCGAGTCTCAAATAGTGACCGTGAGATCGGTTTAATACAAGAGACTCCTCTGGCCTTTACAGACAACCCAAAATGTTGGATTTCTTGTTGGTATTTTTTTTTTTTTTTTTTAAATTTAGGGAATCTGTGACCCAGAGCATGATAGACTACAAAGAAAATTGTCAGAAACCTCAGTTCAGTGACTCAAAAACATTTTTTTTTTAAATTCTCCGGAAGAAGTTTGATGATGAATCGAAGACCTTCACCTCTTTTTGTCTGGTGACAGACTTTGATCAACTCTGCCGGTATCATCTCTCAAACCCCAGCCGCCCCCCTCATGTGACCTTTGTCCATCCCTGTATCAGCTCCTGTTTCACAACACGGCAACAGAGGTGGCATTCTTTCATCTTCCAGGGGCCAAACTCAATAGCTCTTTTTTAGATTGGGCCGTACCCTTCCACTATGAAGTCAATCAGCAAACCCATCCCAAAATGTTATGGTCCCTGGAGATGTCTGGGTCTGATAGCGACCTTCTGACAGGCTTAGATCAACTTTGGCCGAGGTGATGAGATGACTTTGAGAACTCTTTTTGTCGTTTTGTTTTTCTCAAGGTGTACTTTGTTTCAGTGGTTATCTACCCCCCCCCGACTGCTTATCAGTCTGTCCTCCTCCTGGTGGTCAATACTCATTTTCGGCTTGTTTACCAGGACAAACACAGAGCAGTTCATTGACTTCGAGCGTCTGATTGGTTTCCTGGGAGATAAGCGCAAACACACAGAGACATGTATGTGCACACAAACATGAAAAGGGCAAAGCGGCAAAAAAACAACAAAAAAAACCCTCCAATGTGAGCTTCTAAATGTGTGTGTGGCTATCCAGGTGTGTGAATTATAGATGGGGAGCTCAGAGCCAGACGCTGTCTGAGAGCAGACCCCAGCCTGGATCCCGTTACAACACGATGCCATCAGCAGAGCTCTGGAGACACACACACACACACACACACACACACGACAAGGCCTAAGTTCAAACCTCTCACACGCACGCGGTGCAGGCCGCACACGTGAACAGTCCGGTGCACACCCAGGCACGAGCACGCAGTGGGCTTTCAGCCGCCCCCCTGCTGGTGCTGTGTTAACGTGATTTATTTTTATTTACATGCAATTAGTGCTAACAGATCAAGACATTACACGGAAGGTAACGGTGTAACGATGTCAGATTTCTGAGTAAACATGCACAGGCGTGCACGTGCGCACACACAAGGCTATTAAATGTATGGATCACTGGCTGTAGCTTAAGATCACACATGCTCATGAATTCATGAATTACCAATGGCTTTACCTTTCCTTGACTTCAGCTTATTTATGTGCATGTGTGTGTGTGTGTGTGTATGTGTGTGCGCACGCTTCCACCTGCGTGGACGCAAGGAGCATTCATTGTCTACCCTTCAGTTTTATGTTGTGGTGATTTATGAGGTACCTACCAAAGTTTCTAATTAAATGGAGAAGCTCCTCACAACCAATTCCTCAAAGATAAGCTGCTGCGAATGTGTTCTCTCCTCATTGCCCGTGCACGGGCGCACGCGTGCATGCATTAAGCGCACGGCTGTGTGTGTACGTTCGCTTGCTTTTCAGCCCCGAGGGTGCTCCCCCCCCCCCCCCCCCCTTTTTTCCCCTCTCGTCTCTCCTCTTTGCCCTTATTCCTTTATTAAACAGACCGTCGCGCTCGCCTCCATTATACCTGTTTTCCCACTGAAGTGAAAAATTGCACCGCTTGCATCGCGTGGAGACAAAGGGGATGTGCGGAGAACAAGAAAACGAGGAGAAAAAAGAAGAAAGCAGGGAGGACAGAGGCAGCGGCGAGCAGCACTGCGGCAAACCCTTGAGGCATGTGTAAAAGTCGTGACAGCCGTCGGTGAGAAAGAGCGAAAAAACAGGAAAGGCGAACGCCCGATGAGTGCGACTCGCCTGGGACCCCTCGAGGCTCCGCGAGCCGCAATAACGGAGGAACTGATGGATACATTGGTTTTGATGTTCAGCTTGTTTAGTACCTTATTTTTTGCAATAACCCTGACTTTGTAGTTCTTAGAGGGAACATAACAGGGTTGTTTCATATTCACCTAAGATTTGTCAGGACATGCGCTTAAAATAGTAGGAGCACTGCCTTTCGAGGAATCCTGGGGATCTGGGCTTTAACCTCCATGTGATGGGAAACTACATTTTCCTGATGAGGATTTCAATTAATTTTCCAGGAAAATCTGAGAAGCTAAAAAGAATGCACGATCCACCTGGCAATAAAAGTAAATGATCAATATTGGTGAATACTGATGAATAAACATTAACATTGTTGTTGCAACGTCAACCTCGTCAACATCATTTTGGTTCTTTTGTTGGTGTCAAACACATTCACACTCCTCTGTTATTACATACAGTACACGACAAGGTTGGTACCATTCATTTCAGCCACTGCACAGGAGGGTCTTCTAAAATTAGCACTTCTTCATCAACCAAACGCTGAATTTTCACAGCCCGGCATTATGCTGTTGCACAAAGGCAACGCTTTGTGTACAATAATGGAGGCTGTGCCGCGCGCCTCAAATAAACTTCAGCCTCCAAAATAAATGGATGAGCACATCATTTGAGGATGCTTGGTTATCTAATCAAAGAGACAGGAGGGCAAATAACAGGCGCGTGCAGATTCACTTGAATTGAAACTACCTTGTATGCATGTATAAGCATGAAGATATGGAAACCGTTGACATATTAACACAGTGTAGTTTAAAGTGGTTTTTTTTTTTTTTTTTTTTAACTTTCTTACACTACAGATTGTTTTAATTTATACAATATTATTATTTTACAATAGCTTTGTCGGTCTTGAATTGTGAAAGTCAAACATGACCTTTCATGGAAGCGAGACCATCTTCTTTGCAGGTCAGCGAGATCTTGTGTTGCCGCTTGAGAATCATTAGTGCAAACTGCAGGTGTGCCTGCTAGTGTCATGGAGGATGCTGCTGAAGAAATTGGCTGAAAAACTGCCCTCCAGACGGTGGTTTTCCTTCATTTTTTGAAAAATCGGTGAAGAGCTGATGGCCGTCTGGTGTGCGGCCAGCCTGAGACACTGTTGGTATATGAATATTCAGTCTGACATTCATCAGATTGTGTCAAAAGCTGGTTACGTGCTGCCTTTAGACAGTTTACTTTCTGACATGACAGTTTAAAGACAGCCATTACAGGCTGCCATTACCTGTCATCCTTCAAACTGCCACTTAACATTTACTTGTCTGTCCTTTTAAATATCACCTCTCATTTAACTTTGTATAATTATGAACAGGTACTACTTTTCTATCTGTGTTTGCTTTATTTTTTTAGTTTGACAACCCAGAAGTAAAAGGCGGAAACAAGAGGGGGGGGAAAAAACCCAAAACAAGTATCCCTGTCTGAGGGGCACAAGCCTGAATGACAGGAGGGTGGAAAGCAGCAAAGAGGGGAGATTGAGAGCAAGAGATCACCTGCAGAACTTCCCGATAGAGATGGGTGTAAGCTGCAGCTGAAACTTGCAGACAGATAAAAGTTAATTCTTTCCCAGGGAGACACAGAGAGGAGGACGAGGAGGGAGAGCGAAGTCTAAGAGGATATTTGGTGAATGGAGCCTGTCAGCTCACGTTGTGCAGAAATCCTCTTATACCTCAAAATTTCAATTAGGTGGTGAAGCGTTTTTTTTTTTTTTTTTTTGCTGTGGTGCGCTTCTCTCATTCCGCACGGAAAATACAAGGCGCATGAGTTGGGATTTGTCACAGCAGCGACAGGCCTGCAACACCTGCATTATGAATCAGACAACACAAACAAACACACACACACACACACACACACACACACACACACACACACACACACACACACACACACACACACACACACACACACAAAAGGAAGCAAGCCCCCACCAGCCTCCCTTCCACCTGCCAAAGCTATTTCAAGTGACAACAGTAGCGCACTTGATGCTACTCCAGTGTTCAGTGAGCAGTGTTGCAATTGAGTTTGTTCCACTGAAGAGGATCTGAAATTTAAACTCGGCAGGTTTCGTGCAGGGCTGCCGTCACCTGTGTGACAGCCACAATTACGCCGTGTGTCAACCTCTCCAAAATGACACTGACTTACAGTAATTACAATGCCAAATGGGTGGAAGCCCATTTTTCATGGTTTGTTTTCACTTAATCCCTGCCTTGGTTTTTTTTTGCTTTCATTTCCCCCCTGACTGTTGCCTTGCACATTAGCACCATTTGAAATAGAAAAGAGACAACAATTTCAATTCCAGCTTGGATAGTGGTCTAAGTAAAATGTTAAAACATGCATATGATTCTCAGACGTTGATAACATGTAAACAAGCCATTAAACTTCATTATGATGACAATTTATCACAGCTTTAGGGATTTGTTGTTTCTTTCATCTGAAACCACATTGCAATCTTTTTTCAGTTTTTGCAGGACGGTTGTAAACAGAAGGCTAATCATGCTGATCGGTTAGGTGATCTGGTTAATCGTGGTTTTGATGCTGCACTACTGGCATTGACAAATATCTAAGAATGTGTATAATGCATGATAATACAGGATCATTCATGACTTCTTTTTCCAAAGATTTCCCTCCTTAACTCCAGCTGATGTAGTTTTCCATGTGCTCCTTTCCTCGTCCTCAGCCTTCCCAGCCTCTCTTCAAGGAGTCTTTACCCACTGTATATTCTTGGCAAGCTACGCAGCCCTGGTTGCATAGCTCATCTTCCATATTCCCGTTTTCCCCAAAAAACACCCATCCATCCAACTCAGTCTTTTGTTCTTCCTCTCCCTGCTTAGCCCTTCTGCTTCTGTCTCCCCCAAAACTCTCCCCTGTCCTCCGCCACTGCTCACCTTCCACCCTCTCACTCTATTCCCAGCTTCCCAGCCGCCTTTCATCTTCCCCAGGTTAGATTACTGTAAAGCACTGCCTGTCTGCCAGCATTCCTGAAAGCTTTTCATCTCTGCTCCGATTCATCTGGGGAGACAGAGGGTGAGAGCATGGGGGGAGTGGTGGAAGACAGGGTGAGGAAAAGAGGAAGACAGAGGAAGAAAGAACGGGAGGAATAAAGAGGATACTAGAGGAGAAAGCCACGGTGCGGTGCGACGGTGGATTTCAGAGCCTTTAGTGGTTAACCTGCACTCTGTGCTACGCTGGCTGATGGGAAATTTCCCCGCAGGTCTCTTGGCTGTGTGCAAAACGCCAACTCAGAGCTGAGAGCACACCACGCAGGGGACGGGAAAATATGCTTAGGCAACAACACATACACGGGCTGGAAACTGCAAGACAGAAAAATGACACAACTACAGATGCATGCATACAAACTCTTTTTCACCCCCTCCTCATTTTATATGTGCATAAGCAGCAAAAACAACACACGGAAAAATCCACCAAAAAATAAACAAGTTAAGTTCTTCAGAGATAAAGATAAATACATTTGCAGCTACTTACAATTCTGTCGGATTTTTCTCAGGTTAAATTTTCCAAGCGTGAAAAGCTGAGCTGCACAGACAGTCGTGTTTCCCAAGCCTAATTGTGTCGGATCGGCATCTCCACACACTGCTTTCTTAAATTGACTTAGCCTTGAGAGAAACAATGCCCCAGATGGAAATGCAACAGCAAAATGTGCCTGAATCTGAGTGTGTGTGTGCGCGCGCCTCTGTCTGCCCACATACATGCACTGACAGCTTACAAAACAGAAATACAGGTTTAATTATGGAGGACCCTCTAGCTGTTTATCGCTTTGCTGCAGTGTGTGTGTGTGTGTGTGTGTGTGTGTGTGTGTGTGTGTGTGTGTGTTGTTGCAGAACTGGGGAAATGTGTCAGTGGGTAAGAATCCAGTGTTGATGAACTGTGGTGCAAAAGTGCACAATTTACAGTGCATAACTACACACTTAGTTTATAAAATAACAGCATTTATTTGTGCTTTCATTTATTTAAGTGCGTGTCTACAGTGTGTGTGTGTGTGTGTGTGTGTGTGTGTGTGTGTGTGTGTGTGTGTGTGTCTGTCTGTTGTCAAAACAAAACGTGATCCTTTAAGTGTGTTTTGAGAGCAGAAAATCTGCTACAGATACATTCTGCCTTTAGGGCCCAGGGTGTAACATATAAAAAGATCTATTTGCATTAAATGCCACAGAAAATACACATGTATACATTACGTGCAACGATGGCACAATGACTGAATGATCTGTAAAAAAAAAAGTCAACATTTAAGTTGACATCAATTGTGTTCGCTCACTTGATTGCCAATATTTCACCGTCACATATCTGCAGTAGACCAAAATGCTGTCTATTAGACAGATCAGGCGATCAAGTGAGACATTGTTTGCACTATAACTTTAGATACTACCTTTTCTTACACAGTTTAGAGCTCAGAAATCAAAGAAACACAGCCACCTGCTGAACTTTAATGCAGCAAAAATGCCTGACAGATGACAGCTGGAGTTTAAGTAGCAGGTGTTTGTTGACCCAAACTTCACGTTTCCCTTCAGAGACACACTCACTTTGTCACGAGCATCTTATTGTGCCATCCCAATCCTCTGTGATGGTGCTCAGTGATGATGCGGTGCTATGAAGCATTAGGGCAATCCCAGCATGGGATATTTATGGACCTGCCAGTCTTGGAGGCCTACTCACGACTCCCACACCCTTTAATCTTACCGCTGTCATCCCCTGTCACTGCCTTATGGCTGTGGCCTTGGCTTACTGCCAGTCTACACAAAGGCACTGAGTGTTTGTGTGCGTGCCTCAGAGTGTGAATGTGCAAACTGATATACAACACCATGGTATGGCGGGGCAGAGTGCAGTGTGTCAGTCAAATGTGGGCCAGAGTAACATGTAAAAGTGCTGCGCTTGTAAAGGGAAAAAAAGAAAAGCCTTCCAAAATTCAAAATACAAAGAAAATCCCATTTAGCCGCATAAAAAAAGAAGAAAAAGCCAAATGAGAGCCTTTGCTCCTGGTCCAATACTTGCATGCTAAGCACAACTCACTAATTTGGCAAGAAAACAGTGAGGGGGAGAATACTTCAGAGGAAGAAGGAGGGGTGGGAGGTGGTGAGGAAAACAAAACTGTTCACAAAGCTGTGCTTTTTCACTCACAAACTGTACCGAATTGGCAATTTTCTCAAAATAACAACCGCTTCATCTTTGGCAGGAAGTGCGACACCCGCACAGGAAAAAGCAGGAAATTGTACAAATGAATGCATAAACATATACGGCATGACAATTCGTATAATCACAGCTAACAGGATGCGGTGCTTTATTGTCACAAATTATCAGCAGTTTTGCTCAAAAGGCTCCTCAGAGGCTGCTTGTTTGCTGGCTGCATTGTCTGTGCGCAGACCCACAAGTCACTTGAGGAGGGTGACCGCTCTCTATAAATAAGTGCATGAAAGAAGCGATCATCATTTTTGGCAAATGGCCCCGCAGAATCCCGCAGTAGCGCACAGAGGCAGAGACGTGAGGAAAAGTGGAGCGTTTCTATCTTATGATAAGCGTGTATAAAACTAATGCTCTCCACAATACAGCTAAATACGCCACGCTCAGTGGGAAGCGCATTGTTACTGAGGAGGTGATGCGAACATTTCCCTTATCAGCGGAGAAACCAATTAGGGAATGAAACGTAAATAATAATGCGCTGAGCTAAAAGGCGACACTCAATCGTTTATCATAATAAAACAGAATTAGTTAAATACATTTCTGATTACGGAGGACTGCTTTTCCGCACTCGGAACCTCAAAACCCCGTATGAACTATTAAATTCCTAAAAAGCCATTACTGCTGCTGCTGTGTGAATAACTTATCATGCTCACAAACAAATATATGCGCACAGTAAAACTACTGCTGCGCCTTGTCTTGCGCTTTTACATTTCAAAAATGCTGAATGTTTCCAAGAGGAGTTGCAACTGCGGTGCTGTTTACACACCTCGCCAACCTCCGGAGAGATTTAATTGACACAGACAGGAGGGGAGGGCTGCTTCGCCGCTTTAACTTTGGACACAGACAGATGGGCTCGCTCATTCTTGTTTTCTGTCTGTCTCCCACTGTGTGATGAGCGCTGGGCATCATTATCTATCAGGGTGTTTTCCACTGGATGTGCTGAATCAGCCAGTAAAACAACCACATCCTGCTGTGGGTGGAACATATACAGCCTGAATGGTAAAAACCCGTGCATGAAACAGTGATTGTGTGTTCCATCAGTCACTGACACAGTGTTTAAACAGTGATCAATATAAGCAATTAATAGCACAAAACATACGCAGGCACTGCTTGCTGGCTGCCATTGTGTAGTAATGGTGTAGGGGATTATTGCTGTCACTACTGAGCCGTCTGCGTAATGTGAGTCTTTGGGGAAATTAATTTCTCCACCTTCCTCCTGAATTGCAAGGCCTGCAACTTAAACCCATGGTGTCTGAATGACTGATGCGGTGTCGAGTTTGCCGCACTGGCCTCGGAGTCACTTGCAGAAAGAATATTCAACATTGGCTAAGAAAAAAAGAAGCTCTTTCGAGGTATATGAAGCATACTATAAGTCATAGCAGCGCAGTTCCTATACGTTACAGAATTGCATCAGATTACTTCACATAGAACTGTATGGAATTGTCAAACACACAAAGAAACAATCCAACCATTAAATTAGCCCTTCTCAAGCAGTGGGCTGCTGAGTGCCATCTGGTGGGTCAGGGAGCAAAAATTGTTTATCTGTACCATAGCAATCGTAAGAATGGTCAGACAAAACTAAAGTAGGCCAGCTAACATTCCGTCAAAAAAAATGCACAAGTTCTCAATGATGGATAAAAAAAACTGGGGGAAAAAAAAGATTAGTTAATGAAACAAATTGATGGCAGCGTTAGTGATGTAACGCACAACTCTGTGCAAGCAAGAGCTTCAAAGTGCGCAATAAAAATGATCACTGAGACATTAAACACTGGGGTTCAGAAAAGGAAGGGGGCAATGACGCAAAAATAAGGGAAAAGCAAGTCGCCATAATTTGACATTTTTTCATAAGTTGCAGCAGTGATGGTTATTATAACTTCTTCTCACACGAGAACTAGCCTGAAACATGCTTCCCTGTTTGAAAATCCAGGGTCACGTTCCCCACACTCCTGGAGAGTGAAGCTGTGGATCGGTAAAGCGCAGATAAAACTCAAAATCCCCTCCCAGTCCTGAAACTGCCCCATTGGAGTCCTATCACTCCCCATCTCCTGGGGGCTATGTATTTGAGCACCCGCCCACCCCACCCGGCCCCGCCATCCCCATCTCAAGCTACAATATGAGGACTCTAGCACGGCACTTTTGGAAGGATTAGCTTTTCCCATCCTCCTGCAGCTCTTTACCATTTTAATGAAGCAGGGCCAGAGGGGTCTTTCTTTGGCCCCAGCCAACTGTGTCGTAGTGGAGGCCTGGGGACCGAGTGTGGCTGCAGGGGTTCAGGGACCGTTCTAATACAGCGCAGCCATTGTACAGGGGAATGAAGTGAGATATGGCGCTTGATGAGGAGGGGATGAGGGTGAGTGTGTCCGCGCGCGTGTGTGAAAGAGATAGAAACAGAGAGAAATGGAGGTATGTGGGTGTCGCACAAATGCCCGTGTGCGCCTTCTCCAAGAATGAAAGGGTCATTTATGTCTTTCACTGGGACTACCTCCAAAGCTCCTCTGGTATGCACCTTGATAACACACATGGCACGTGTGGATTAGCTCTGCGCTGAAGGAACTGTAATTACCTGCAAATATGACAATTACGATTACTACTGGGAGGAACCCTGACAATTTCCATTTCCAAAACCCACAATAAAAACCGAAAAAAAAAAAAAACCCAGACAAGCGAGGACTGAGGGGTTAACCAGGCGCGGACAAGAAATAGCGAGCTAAGTGCTTCATTTGCAACCATCACTTTGACAAAAGATGAGAGCATTGGGCCAAATGTCTGGGACTCTATTGTCTGCAACACATGCAGAAGCCAAAACAGGCTATTTCAGTCTGCTTTCTCATTAAATTACAGTCCATACATTGTGCCGTGACTACATTCAACTTTCTCTTCTTAAAAAAAAAAAAAAAAAAAAGCTGTTGACAGAAATGGCAATGATTCATGGCATTCTGTGGGACATGTGCGCGTTACCTCTGTATTCAATATTACCTAACTGGCTCTGACATGTACTTGCAAAGCCACCTGGGGTTATGCAAGGCAGTTGTCTACTCAAGGCTTTCAGGGGAGGACAAAGGAGCTGCCACTGGGGCAGGAGAATGGGCCAAAAGCCTTCGGGCTGCCACAGGGCTTGACGGGAACGGACAGTGGCAAAGGCAAAAGAGACAAGGGGGCCGTAGCGGTGTGCGCAAAGATCAAAGGTGCGTCTTTCGCCGCGCACACACAGTGACGCGCGAGTGCTTGTGCGAGCTCCCAGTGTCCGATGACACGTCAAAGGGAACCCAGTTGAAGCAATTTTTCAGTTTCCACAAAACAAAACTGCACCAGGCAGCAGGGGGTCGAGGGAGTCCCCTCCATTGGACAAAGGGCCTGTCAGTCATGGCAGGGGGTCAGGAGGGTGGTCAGAACTCAAACAGAGGTACAATGGTTCTTTGGGAATCCAAACTCACACACATACACTCACTGAAGGAATGCATGGCTAATCAAACTCCAGCAAGAAAAAAACAAAACAAATAACCTTGAAGCGATGTCCTCTTGGTGTTAGCGAGTAAAGGATTTTATTAAAGAAGAAGAAGAAGAAGAAGAAGAAGAAGAAGAAGGAAGCACACCAGTCGGAGAATGCCACTGGTGTGAATGTGCGCAGCCATGGCTATTGAGTTAGTTATAATGGAGGAGTCCATGAAGAGGAGTCATTGACACGGGCTCAAGTCCACTTCACAATTTTTTTATTTTTTTTTTTGGGAGGGGGGGGGGCACTGAAAGGGTGAGACTGAGGGCCATTTCACAGCCAAAGCCACTTGGCCTTGGGGCAGAAATGCCTATGGAGCAGGACGAGGCTCAGTGCAGCGGCCTCGGGCTTTCAGGGGCACAGGACACAGTCATTAGTGGCACAGGAAAGTCCACAAAGACTCTGTGCTCTGTCTATCCATCTCTGGCTTTCTCACGCATTCTCGCCATGACCCCAGATACTAGTGGAAAGCACCCACGCAAGTCAGCCAAGGACTTGAGTAGTCATACCCTGAGCGACCAAACCGCTAGCGCCTTTGGTTTTGCATTCCCCCCGCCCTCCTCTTTGAAATTGCTGTCTCTTTCTTTCGCTATCATCAGCTGCTCTTCTCATAATTTCTCTCTTTGCTGGCCCCTGCGGCTGCTGATTCCTATTTAACGCTCTCCATTTTTGTGTCTGCTACTCGCCGCCACAGCTTCGCATCTATCACACTCGCCTTTATTCTCCCCTTTCTATTCTCGACGAGGCTCTTTCTGTCTATGCTCGCCGCCTGTATAGCCAGGGCAGTCTAAATCGCAGCGAGCAACAGGCGCTAAATGAGAACAAACGCCTCTGCTCTACCTGGACTGCCTCCCTCAGGGGAAGCTCGGAGACAGCCAACGTTCGTCCCATTCCTCGCTCTGCGTACCCCCCCCACCTCCCTGTCAACACCCCTCCGTCTCTGCAAGGTGTTTAATTGAAAAACATAAAAGCCCAAAGGTCCTTTACCTTCCCAAAACAGAGTGAATGCTTTATGGAAATAGGAAGAGGGGGCAAAAGAATAAAGCATGGAAAAAACCCAACTGAGGTTGCTACGTACCTGAATACTGCATGCAAACGGTGGACTTAAAGACAGTGTATAGAAATATACAGAATGTAGACTAAGTGGATCACAGGTTTCCATTGTAATGTGTTTAAGACTGAATGGAAAGTGGTAAAGGTCATACCAGAAAAGAAGAAGAGAAAGTGACATTTTACAGACTACTAAAGTGATCGTTGCTGCTCGATTTTATTTCAATAAAAACTATTGGGTTTTCATTTGATCCGAAGACAGGTTTATATCCACATAAAGAGCAGAACCACGTGTATACAGTAGAGCCAAAAATGTGGATCCTAAATTGCCTGTATTTGACATCACAGGCAATTTAAGAAGGATGTCAGATCAAATGGGACACCAGAAGAATATGAAGGATGATTCATACCAATACTGTTTGTAATTTCCGTTTTCACCATCAGATGCAGCTAAATGCGACACACCAGGCCAACTGAATTAAGAGCGTGCACTGTAAAATTGATGTTACATTTTGGCCTCTTTAAAATCTAATTGCATCTCGAAATCATTCATCACAGCGGCTACAATTTCTAGCTGATTCACGCGCCACAGGCGGCGATCCCACTGAGGCCGCAGATTAAAAATACTCTGCTACGCTCCTGCGCCTGGTTGGACGCAACCTTCCGTGCATGCGCCACGGCCTTCTCCAGGTTTACGCCGATGGTGAAACGACATCATCCGAGTGCGCATGTGACTACACTCGATGCCAGGGCATGACCAATTATTCATTTCATTTTGGCGACACTCTGCTCCTGCTCGACTGCGACGGGCACCCTCGTCTCTGCCCCCTCGCTCTTGCTGCACACAAATAAAAGTGGGACTTGTGTGTAATTAATTAGATATGTTTGTAATTAGGGGGCGAGAGAAGGGAAAGATGCATGCGCGCCCGCCTTTTGTTTTTGTCTGTAGTGCCTGACAACAGCGCGGGAAATGAAAAACTGATTACACACGACGCTAATTACCATGGAATTATCCTCCTCACTTCAGAGGGTTAATTCTGATTCCATGTGCGAAAGAACGTTTGTTTTTGTTTTTTTGCATACCCCCGTGCACATTCACGGTCGCGCAGACACACACACACACACACACACACAAATTTGTCTGCCACGCCTCTGACATGACTGGGAACACACGCTTTGGGCTGTAACAATTAGTGTGTTATTGACCATCAGCCTGATCACAGAGACACATTCCATGCATGGATGTAATGGAATATTTGCTTGTTTGTTGGTGAAACACGGCGTGACCCAGCGTGCTGTCAGGGATAAAAACGGACGAAGATGAAGATGGCTCGGGCGTGATGATAATTAATGAGCGACAACATCCATGCACGTAACTGAAGGAGTCAAATATTTACAGAATTGATGACTTTCTATGGGAAAAAAAAAATTCTCTCCGGAATACCACTGTGAGTGAGTGATTGTTTGAGGGGCTATGATGTCACAATGTGTGCACTTTAAAATGGGTCAGCAAAGATGCTCTAATTGCACTCCTGCTGTCCTCAGAAGTCAAAGTCTGCTGCTGAATAAGCACAGCGGTGCTTCTGCGCCTGCTGCTTTCCTCATTTGTTTAGCAATTTCCTTAATAAAGTCGCTTACTTTAATTTAGTTACAATTTTGACATCTGAACTATTTGTGCATGTACTTCTTGTTTGTATGAAAATACATGTGCCTACAAAAACACTGCAGACTGTGCCCAATATGCCATTTGATGAAGTTGTTGTGTTTTTTCTTTTATCTTATTTTTCTGCATGGCTGCGTTAATAAGCTTATCCTCCAGAAGCTTTCGTACACAAACAAACAAAGATACATACATACATAATACACACCCAGCGACTTCACTTTAAAAGCATGAGAGGCATGGTGCGGTCCTGTTGCAATGAAGCAATAAAAGAGGTGCACAGGCAGGTAGCAAAGGGGAACTGAAAGCTTTAGAAGAGCAGCAGAGATTAATAAACAACTCTTAAATGTTAAGTTAGTTTTTTTTTTTCTAATGGATAAACAACACAAACAGTACTAGATGCTGTATTAACAACCCAGATCCACGTCAACCGATGAAGCAAATCTAATGAACGTTAACAAAAATAAACAACAGGGAAAGAAATAAGAATCAGTGTATTTTCATGAAACTGTGAAAAACCATCAAGCAAGCCCAAGCAACTCAGGATGGAAATGAAAAAGCTTACAGATGACAGTTGCATTTGCAGCACTAGTGTTTTCAGTCACATCTTTGGAATAGTAGCTACTAGTGGGGGGACACCCGCTCCCTCCTGGATTAGAGTGACGGAAGAGTGAATCCCACCAGACTTTCCTCTTTCCCACTTTTTTGTCTTCCCTCGCCGCATCCCTCTCTTGGATGGCTCGGCTCGCCCGTGTTGCCATGGCAACGAGGACCGGTGCGGCACGGCGAGGAGTGGTGGAGGGATAGAGGAAAGGAAGAAAGGCGGGGAAGAGTCCACCTGCAGTCTCCCGCCAGCGGCAGAGACCCCGAGGGAACCTCGGCAAAGAGACAAGAGTTCATCCCCAACTTCCCTTATCGTGCATGCGTATTTGTCCTTCAGCGTGCGCGCGCCGCCTCGTCCCCGCGTCTCTCCCTGCCTTATCTCCATCCTCTCCTCATTCGTCTCATCACCACCACCCTCTCCTTGTGTTTTCTCCTTCGCTGCCATCTTTCGTCTTCCGGCCTTTCTCTCTCCTTTTATTTTCCCTCTCTCCTAATCTTCTGCCTTTCTCCGCAGCTGTCCCTTCCTCCTCTCCTTCTTCATCCCCTGGCATGAATTAATAATGACAGTGGTTCGGGCCATAGTGGGGACGGAGGATTGTAATTATAAAAATGTCACTCCTGGTTATACCAACAGACATGGCAGAGGAGCCATTACTATCTGTGACATCTGTACTTTGTCTTCAGCAGAACTGGGGGAGCTTAATGTGCTTTTACTCCTTTACGGCTTTCATTGAGGATTTCATTTTGCGAGAAAAATATATGGCCTTGAAATAACATAACCCTGCGTCAGTTAGTTCAAACAAAGAGCACTTATTGATTACAATTGAGTGTTTGCAGAAATAAAGCAAGTAGATTGAACGAAGAAGAGACTTTAACGAGAGAGATGTGCATCTACTGCATCTATTTCTGGAGCTTCTACCAACTGAATGACCAGTTTATTTTTACTCACTCAATAAACAATTACATTTGGGGGAAAAAAGTAGAGTCTTGTGCACTCATTCTTACTTGAAATAGACCGAAACAAACATTATTTCTCTCAGCGATTGCTCCAGACGCCGCTCTGATACACGACGCGGGAGCAGCATAGATTAATAAACTCTATCTATATTGTCGTCGGTTAGAGTCACAAGGAAAGGCAGAGCTGTCACACAGATGCAACAATCTGACCTGAGCAGGGACAGGGTGCCGAGGCACCACATCACACTGATATAGATGTTCATAAAAGCATTTATATTGGCTGTCAGAGAGCGTATAGATCCTTATCGGGAGCATATAGATACAACATCCATGCGGCAGTGCAAACACCGCAGAGACGAGTCCCACGCGCGTAGACCTGCACTAGCCCAGGTCTATTCATCTTCACTATTTACTGCAGCAAAAAGACTGCGATCCGACTGATCTCTCTGGCTGATTCTGGTTCAGATTTGAGGAACTGGATGACAAGAGGAAATCACATTGGACCCAGATACGATCACATTCAGGTTGCGTTCTCTAATGGATGCACCAAAATAAAACTAGATCATGTTTTGCCACGATGCACGGGCAGCCTGTGCATCCTGTCTGTCCCCGTAGTTCTTGTAGCCAATGTTCCCCACGAAAGGCGGCGTAACCCAATTACCAGCTTCCTGTTTCTTGACAAAAACAATATAAGGACATGTGTGACTACTTTTGTGTCCAGATACCTTGTTAACTTGTATATTATTACCTTGGAATGGATTCCACTGAAGGTCACACATCGACCGTGAAGTACACGTGGCTTTTTCATTATCTTTATAGCTTCTGTGACGATTAGATAGTCTGATAAAGTCTGACATCAAATTTAATAAAAACTTGTCATTGCTCATGGGATTTTTTTAGCCGTACAAGAACACCTATTTTCTTCAATCAACAAGCTGCACATACAGAGCTCCACTCCTCCTTGCTGTTGCACAATTCCATAGCAACCTTGCCACGTCTCCAAAACACACTGATCATTGAAAAGCGTCTAAAACTGAAAATGGGTGAGTGGGGAGACACTGGGATGGCAAAGTCACAATAATTTCACTTCATCACTGTCCTCTTTACTGTTAAGTTATAGAATAAAAAGCAATAATAAGCTGGCTGATTTAAATGAGTGCAGTGTGCCAGAGCACCCACCCCCCATCCCCTTGACTGATGCTGTGCCAGTGGCAACATAATAAAGACAGCGGGCCGGGAAAGATGGAGGCGTTACAGTGGAGGACTCGGTCATTAACAGAATCCATTAGTATAAGAATGAGCAGTGCCGAGAATGCAATACAACAAAGTCTAATTGCAATGCACCAATTTTGACACAGCATATGTGCTTTTGCCTGTGTTTCATTGACACAGAGTCGTAAATATTGCTTGCAGAGTTGTCGCTGCCCTCGTTTCTTGGGAAAAGAAAATAGTTCTATTGTTTCCAGACATTTCATGAGGAGCTGGAGGATGACAACATCCGAACGAAAACACGTTGGACACAAAGAAAATTATAAAAGCATGTGACTTAAGTTTTACACAGTGAAGTATTCGCTGCCAAGCATGTTTCACAATCACCACTCGACCTCTGAAAAGTGGAAAAAGTAAAAATGTAAGACTTTGGATCCTCTACACCAAAATTTTCCGCTGATCTGTATTGATAGTGACGGTTCCACTGTTGGCAAGGATGCGTGTCTTGAGCAAGACTGTGAGAAGAGGAGGGAATAAAACCAACATGTTCAAACACACACACACACACACACACACGTCACTTTCAAACATGTTCCATAAAGGTGGCTCAGCTTGCTGTGTGTCTCTGTGCACCATATGTGACTGGACTGTTCCCAGGCTGCAACCTCACATGGCATTTGGGGGGAAACAACCGTGGGGAGACTTGGCTCAGTGAGCCCTGCTGTACGGCTGTAAACCAGACTGTGACCAATCACAACCTGTGGGACTAGCGAAAGGCCGAGCGTGTCGGCAGGAGATACGACAAGGAGGTGATTTCCTGCGGCCGCCGTGAGGACCATGAACGCTGGGCTGATGGGACTCGGTGGGAATGGGAGAGTGCAGCAAATTGTAATCTCAGGATAAATCACACGTGCACACATGCCAGTTGTTTGCTGATACAGAGTTGGTCGCAAACCCAACCCAGGGACTTGTAAAGGGCACTTTCATATATTTATAGAATGCATGGAACACAATTTACTGAATGAAAGTCTGTAAACAACCGACTTTTATGTGCAACTGTTCAGCATCAATACAAATCCCCCCTTAATGAATCCCTCCTCAGTGTTTGCCTTTGACCCACTGCTGCCTTCATCTTCCTTTTCAACTTCTCCCTGTCCAAACCTCTTTTCCCTGATGGCCTCCCTCTGCTGCACTACTGACATACAAGCAGGGAAAAAGAAGAAGGAGGAGGGGAAAAAAGCAACAACATAAACAGAGCCAGAAAAAAAAGAAAAAGGCTTAGCAGCACAGAGTTCAGAGAAAAAAAGAAAGGGTGAAGGAGTAAAAGGAGGAGAGAAGAGGAGAGTGTTGTCAACAGCAACACTGACGACTGATGCAGGAAAACATCTATGATACTACAAAAGACTTTCTGTGCCCGGAAATGTGTGCAAAAAAAACAACAACAAAAATAATAATAGAATTACATACAAGCAAAATCAGGAAGTATTTCTTGGAGCAAGCGTGTTGAGATCAAATAAAGTGAGAAGCAAGAAAGACAAAACGCAGCCAAGATGAAAAGTTTGGCTTGGTAACAAAGGTAAGAGAAAAACCCCTGCATTTATGAACGAAGACAGAACAAGGTAAAAGATCAACAAATGAGAGATTTTAACTGAGGAAGGAACAGATCTGCGTCTGAATGCAGATGCAGATTTGAGACTGTGTGTGAATTCTTTGAACTGGTTCATTAAAAAAGGGCCAAAATAGAAGGAATAAAGGTGGAAGAGAGTGAGTGGAAAGAGGAGGAGACGCTGTTTCCTCTTGTGCCGAGTCCCCATGTGTCTGACAGTCCGGCCGATGATTTATGGCGAGCATTGTCTAGCGGCGTAATTGGCCGCCATGTTGCTTCCAAGTGTGGAAATGAGAGCATTAGAGTGGGGACAGATAGAAAAGATCCCCAGACTTGTGTGGACGGCAATTTTCCGACAGCCGTCGAAGGTAAGCAGGCTTTTTTTGCAACGTGGAGAGGAAAGGAAGGAATGAGAGACGGAGCGGGGAGAGTCGTCAGCCACTGCAGAAATCATCCTGTCAAGAGCCACATCTGATGTTAATAACCCCGCTTCCCAGAGAGCAGAAAAGAAAGACAGAAAAAAAAGAGTAAGTCTGAGAAGGGCCAGCTGCTCGGGAATGAGCTTTAAATATGCCAGCGGATGATCTAGCGCAACGTAAATAGGTGAGTAACACTTAATCAATATGCCATCAGGGCCAGTGATGTAGTTCGAACCACGTCCAAATTGAAAAGTTTATTGTGTGCTGGGCCATGAGATCACTGGCCGCCGCCACGTCAGCGTGAGGTCACGCTGGTGTTCTGTAATTGTGGTCGGAGCTCCCTGCGGGACGAGAGCCGCTCCCCCGAGAGAGCGCTAGAGGTGAGGGGGGTCCGGGGTTAAAACAACGCAATCGGAAACAGCATGCGTCAACACTCTGATTTCATGCGCGAGATAAGAGTCCACATTCTTCCCGTTGTCTGATTTGTATTTTCCCTCCTGTCAGACCAGACCACTGGCCTCCTGCTACAGAGAGACATTCCTTGAATGCAAAACATTGGCAAAGGGAATTTTGCGCCATGCGGGAGTTTTAAAACCAGAAGACGTTTCTCCGCCAACCCCCTCTTTTAACGGATTATGGGGTTACATGCTTAAAGGCCTTTTCCAGTGTTTCGTCTATCTGAGGGGCAGACTTAACTAAATTATTGGAGCATGAATGGAGCTGAATGGGTTTGAGGCTATTCTGAATTATGGAAATGTATTTGACTACCACAGCAGCTATCACTTTCTGAAGATCGGTCTTAGCGTTTATTTGATCCAGTTTCATAACAAGACTTGCGTTTACACTAGATGTGCGTTTATGTTACCATATACCTGAACACACTTCAAGGAGAATGACAACTGCAGTCATGGAAAGAGGCAGCCCAGATAAACCTCCTCCCCCTTCCACCGAGACAGCTCCATCATTTCCGTCTCACTTATCCCCTCCCTCCTCTTTAGTCTCCGCTCCTCCCCACCAGCGCTGGCACACAGCACACATAAGATCTCCCCATTTGCTTCCGCTCGAGCCAACCAGGCCAATAACTTCTCTTTTAATGAGCATGTCGTGTTCTCCTGCGCTGCTCCTTCCCCAAACTCACCCTCTCGGCCCTGGCAGCTCTCTGGGAAGGGGATGGGCCTATCTGTGTGCGCATGTGTGTGTGTTTGCCCAGTTGAAGCGGGAAGGAAGTATTGATTGTGCAAAGCATTTGGAGACACCTTTGAATGTGATTTAGGGCTTTATAAATAAAAGTTGATTGATTGACTGATTGATTGAAGTATGGACACAGACCTGGGTCAAGATTTGCAGAATAGATAATGCATTCGTCTCCTAATACAACAACTACTAACAATTATTCATATTTATTTATTTGAAAAAAATATACGAAAACAATGACCTTGATGGTCATAAAAGGCAAAATATTGTAAATTCGTTGGGCTTGTTGGGCATCTGTTGTTTCACATTCTCAGATGAGGTGTGCATGCCTCAAAATGTCCTGCCCACACCTAAACCTACTTTTTTTTTTGGACATAATGGAGCCAAAACAATTCATCTATGCTGTTAAAACTTTTTGGTAAATTTGTTCTCAGTTTTCTGTGGCAAATTTGCGCCACAGACTTTTAATCCAATCCCCCCCCCCCCCTCCTTTTTTTTTTATCCCAACGCAACAGTTTATTTGACATGCATGTGGCGTTTAAAGGCCTAAAGGGAAAAAAGAACCAAAATAGTGATTGGCGGAACCAACTCAAAACACCTTCAAATAAGCTGTGAACTGACGTCCTAAAAGGTTTGATATAAACAGCCTCAAACACGCCGCTTAGTCTGCGTATAAATTTCTGCCTTCATGTATGCAGAACACACATACACACACAGACACACACACACAGACACACACACACACACACACACACACACACACACACACACACACACACACACACACCGACAACAACCTCGGGCTACACCGTCAATCCGCAGAAAGCCTCCTCACCAAACTGTAATCCCCTCAGCCTTCCTTTCATTAGCCGACAGTGATTTCCAAACCCTCCACTGATGTTGCATCACTACTGTTGTCTGCTTCATGACATCACAGAAGGCTTTCCTTGAGCTATAGATCAGTCAGTATTGTGCGCTCGTGCGCGCATCACACACACACACACACACACACACACACACGCAAACGCAGCGTCTTACAACCCAAAGACGGTGGGAGGAGGGAAATAAAGGCTCATTTGCATAATGGCGGAGCTATTAACACAAACAAATCGTTGCTTCGCCATTCAGTAACTTGTGCTCTTTCATTGGCAATAAAAATAAAATATGCACCCTCCCACCGAGGATCGGGCTCTTAGTTTTAATGCAAGGTCAAAATATTAGCCAATTAAAGTTAATATATTTTACGTGGCGAAATATATTACTTCTGTCCACAGGTTGGAGTTTATTGACAAAGAAAAAATTAAAAGGAAATAAAGACTGTCAGACCTCATTAAACCAACTGAGACAACAGCTGCGGAATAGTGTGTGCATGTACGCACGCACGCACGCACGCACGCACGCACACACGCACGCGGGTAGACGCGCACGCGAGCAGACAAAAGAGCCCAGGTCCAAACTCCTGTCTGAGCGGCAATGAAACCTGCTGAAAACTTTCTGCCGGAAGCAGGTGTGGATGAATATTCATGAAGGGAGCAAGTATCAGGTTGCTTTTCCAAACACTATTGTATGAAAGAGACAAGCATGTGTGTGTGTGTGTGTGTGTGTGTGTGTGTGTGTGTGTCCCTTTTTGTAGGAGGAAAAGGAAAAAAAAGACTATTGCTCAGCGAGCGACGACTGGCTGAAGACGGGGAGTGAACACAGAGAGCAGGCAGACTGCCGTCGCCATGAATATTCATTAGATGTACCAACGACAATTATCAAATTATCAGTAGAATATGGTATGGATGATTGTTCTGCTTGTAACTGTTGAAGAACTGTAAGTGCTTGAAACTAGAAAAGTTGAAAAAAAATATTCAAGTACATATAAAATGAAAAAGAAATAGGCTCTTGACAGGGTGCAGAACAAGGCAAGTGAACTCGAAATGATCTATCATTACATTTCAATGAAAAGAAAAATCTGTGTGCCATTGTAAAGTAAAGACAAAAAGCCTCCTAATTATCAATTGTCAACTGTTGTCGTCTTTTCACAATGAAAATCACACCTTCAACTTGCACCTGTGTTCACTGGGAAACAAATGTGAGTAGTTATGTCATACTTCATAGATCTGGCCATTCAAAAAAAAATAACAAATAAGATCATATTTCTAATTGACCTGATTGGTTGAAGGAAAACAAGGCAGCCGCAGAGACGAGGGGAAATAAAATACGAGGGGACGATCATGCTCTCCTGCCATCTCCTGCTCCCTTTCTTACACACACACACACACACACACACACACACACACACACACACACACACACACACACACACACACACACACATCTGCTTCAAAGCTTTTTTGGGCTGAATGGGGAGCTTTATCAAAACCTGAACTCTGAAAATGTGACGGCCACGCTGCCGAAGGGCACACACACACACACACACACACACACACACACACACACACACACACACACACACACACACACAGGCACACACGCAGTCACACTAAAATGTTGTCAAGCCACAGTACGAGGACGAAAAGCACATTTTTCTCTGATCATGCTAAATTACCATGGAAACACTTTTTGACAGCTGTTTTGCATGCCGGCGCTGCACTCGTACGGAACCTACATAATTCAGAAGCCATTTAGATGAGTTTTGTCCACTCAGTCATCGACGAGGGGGCAACGACAGTCATGCATATTTTAAAAAGAGGGCAGGAAAAATAGACAGATGTGCAGTATTCCAGGGGAAAGAGATACGGGAGAAGAGTAAATTGGATGTGTGTGCTAAAAAGTGCAGAGAGGAGCAGGATGGCAGGAAAACATGGAATACAAACGAGGGGAAAGTGTTGAAAACGAGCTGCTGTAGATAAATTAGAGGCAAAGAGTGGCGAAGAGAGGACGCTTGCTTTGACGAGGCACGCCGGCAAGAAAATCATATTGTTTCACCCACACAGAGAAAACAATAAATTATTTATGTAATCCTCTGTTTTCCCCCCAATCAGTTAGGATTGTACACTTATGCCGGCGGATGCGGGGAGAGAGGAAGAGCGGGAAGAAAAGAGAGGAGCGTTTAGAAGGCTCCGAGTCTGAAGGAGCGAAGGAGCCGAGAGAGAAATCAGACGAGTGAGAGGGAAAGCGAGTGCAACGCTCTTGACATGATTGGCATTTTAATGCGATAGTGAGACACTGCACCACAAGACCAGGGGCTCAGTATGGTTTCAATAATAATAATCACAGTAATAATAATTATAATGATAATAATGATAATAATGTCTTCACAGTTGGACCAATGGAAATGTTAACATGTTGATTTTTTTTTGCATCAGTTTATTGCCAGTTTAACCTGCTGCACTATCACTTTGTTTCCTTTCTTTTCATTTTCTTATTCAAACTAATACTAGACTGGGTTTTACGATAAACACAATACAACTGACTGGCAAATATGACATTTAATCCCATCGCTTCACTCTGGCCACGATACCATTCTAAATCTCACATGAATTTTACAGTAGTTGCGCAGTGGATCCAGGCGCAGCATGAGTGAGTTGAGTACAGATGTTGCTGTGGTGAGCTCAGCTCCTACGAGTAAGACCACCGACGCAAACTTCCCTCAGATTGCATGTGAGCTGGATATTATGACTCAGTGGCTTTTCTTCAGAGACGGAGAGGACTAGTACTCTCTCAAAAGACTCGTGACCCGGAAGATTTGTCATCAGTTTAGCGATATGGACTTGTCGTCACTAGACATGACCTTACAATATGAGATTCTGCATTTCACTGCTTTTCTTAGGGAATCTCACTAGCACCCCCAGTGCTACATACGTTTCTCTGGCCTACAGAACAATCAATACAGAAACAGAAATGATCTACATGTTTTAACTTTAACTAAAATGATTAGCCACAGCTTTAAAACCAATCACGTTAGACCCAATTTGTTTGAACTTTTCAAGTGATTTTTTCTTCTTTTTTTTTTTTTACAGCAGTAATGATTCATGTTAGTGGTGACAAAGGTGAGCCAGAGATCACAGCACCTGTGAGAGTAGAGTTGCATCATCTCAAGGGTGTGACCTCCAAGTTTGCCTCCTCCAGCGGTTGGGAGATAGTAGGACAGCAGTGAGATAAACAATGAGTCAGCAAACTGTGCTCAATGAATTTAAATCAGGCCGTCCCCTCTACTGCTGTGTCATGAGAAAAAAATAAAAATACTACGGCCCGGGTGGAGCGACACAGCTCTTACAGTCTGCATGGGCAAACAAGGCACCAGTTTGGTACTTTGGTGCACGTGAAGGAAGAACAAAAATGCATTTTGCGATGTTAAACACCTGTGTAAGAAAATGAGAAGAGATCAATGAACAGTCTGAAAAAACTTCAGCAGAAAACATCAACACGTGCTAAATATTTACTACGTCTCTGTAAACTAACCCCGACGTCGACAGATTCTCCCAGGCTGCTGCGCCATCTCTTCCAGGTACAGAATCGTCACACCAGCCCCACAACCCCACACTGGGACATGTGGCACTTCTGCCGCTACACATCTCATCTGCATAAATTAGCATGCATTACGCTGCATCACATGGGTAGTTAAACAGCATTGGAGGGTGAGGGTTGTGCGCTCTGTGTGAGATGGGGCGGGGTGGGCAACGTGCGAGTGCCAGAGAGTAAGAGAGAGAGAGAGGGAGAGGCAGAGAGGCAGAGAGAGATTGAGAGAGAGAGGGAGAGAGGCAGAGAGAGCAAGAGAGAGAAGGAGAGAGGCAGAGAGAGAGAGGGAGAGAGGCAGTGAGAGAGAGGGAGAGAGAGAGAGAGGGAGAGAGGCAGAGAGAGAGAGAGAGAAGGAGAGAGGGAGAGAGAGAGAGGGAGAGAGGCAGTGAGAGAGAGGGAGAGAGAGAGAGAGGGAGAGAGGCAGAGAGAGAGAGAGAGAGAAGGAGAGAGGCAGAGGGAGAGAGAGAGAGAGAGAGAGAAGGAGAGAGGCAGAGAGAGAGAGGGAGAGAGGCAGAGAGAGAGAGAGGGAGAGAGGCAGAGAGAGAGAGGGAGAGAGGCAGAGAGAGAGAGAGGGAGAGAGGCAGAGAGAGAGAGAGGGAGAGAGGCAGTGAGAGAGAGAGGGAGAGAGGCAGTGAGAGAGAGAGGGAGAGAGGCAGAGAGAGAGAGAGGGAGAGAGGCAGAGAGAGAGAGGGAGAGAGGCAGAGAGAGAGAGTGAGAAGAGAGGCAGAGAGAGGGAGAGAGGCAGAGCGGCAGGGAAACTTTGTGTTTTCGGGGGTGGGGGGTGGGGTCAGGTGTTGTCAGCTTGTATCAGTGGGCGCAGCGGGGGTGAGAGCAGCTGCAGAAGGTGTCAGCCACTAAGGGCGCACTTGACGGAGGAGAGGTGAGGAATTTCTTTTAAGGTTGAGACACTGGGAAAGGGATAAAGTTTTTCCACAGGCAGGTTAACAAAACGTAAAAATAAAAATCACCGGCTGTCCTGCTCACTTGCTTTTTCTCTTGACACCGCCAGCCGCAACCTTTAGACATCACCTGACAGATTAAGTGCTTTCCATCTTGAGCGCCCCCCCCCCCCCCCCCCCAACACACACACACACACACACACACACACACACACACAGATGGCAATTGAAAATCTAGCTAAAAAGTCCAGTTAAGAGCTTAACAGCCTCCTTTTATAATGGCCGAGAAAAGGCACTGGCTGCAAGGTCAATAGGCTCCCACTTAAAATCTTGACGATAACAGCGGGAATGACAGCCCGCGCGTTGGCAAGATAATTCCTATGGTGACGCATATTACTTTTCGGCTGCATTAACCTTAAGAGCCCCGCTGTTAAAGTTTAAGCCACATTTACACACACCTGCACAGGCTGAGAGGAAGGGATGGCACACTTTACTCAGTGTCCAGTCAGAAAGACAGGCACCAAAGCGGGGAAGCTGCTCTGCCTTTTTTTTGTCTTTTGAACAGGGAGAAATGGAGAAATAATGCAAGTGTTTGCATCACACGACTATTCATCTCCTTCAAAACAACCCAGGCAGCTGCAGCAGAAAGGTGATCATTGCTGCACACCCACCTGCACAGAAGTACGGGGAACAATCTGTCTAGATGCAGAATGAATTTGGATAAAGGCTGTAATGAGGCAATTCATCCAACCAGGTATCTAAACAAACAGGCCGCGATTAGTCACAAAAAGTACGAGACATTTTTCGGGAAAAATGTCGGTGTAATGGGGCTGCGGTCGGCAAAAGCCGCATGTAAAGTGGGAGAATGAATGGATATGATGAATCTGTTGCTTGCCGCCTCCATCTAGGTCAGTGTGAGACCACTTAAACGGCTGCTCAGATAATTGACTTTAATGTGTTTGTGTTTGGACGGGGGGGAAATTACGGCAATTTCATCATCGCCTGACATGTGAGTGTCACACGACAACTCACTGGGAGACATCATCAAAAGCTAATCAGTGTGCGCCGCCGCCACCGCCACCGCCGAGAACAAATAAATCCGCGATTAGTCGGAAAGAGAGAGGAGCTCCTCATTAAGACAGCGGGCGCAAGAAAGTGAAGAGCAAGACTTTGTAGAGTTGACAAGAACTTTAAGAGTTGAGGCCAGCGAGCGACGCTGGGTGCCAGCTCGGCTTACATGGTGTGATATCAGACAAACCAAAGAAAGCAAGAAAATGTGTTGCTGACATATATTCTAAAAGAGAACCATTGGGGAAAAAAAGTAAAGAGGATTTAGAGAAGAAGTTCTTCTGTTTCAAGCTACTTATTAAGTGGCTTTATTAGAGAGTCTGCCTGGGTGGATGTGTTTGTGGATAATAAGGGAAGTAAAAGAACTGCAGGAGTTCAGGGAAGATGGCCTTTTTTTCTTTTTTTTTTTTACCACTTCCAAATGTCGGTTTGCACATGTCGAACAGGGACACATTTGCTCACCAGCGCACAACCATTCATTTCATTTTCAAATATCAAAAGTCGAGAAATACATGTAAGGAATGATTGTCGAGCATGTAAAAGCTGAAAGGTTGAAAGTGAAACTGCAGCCAGTGTAGGTGTGAAAGTCAAGGGCTGGGGCTGCATATACAGACAGTCCTTAACATGAATGTCTTTCATGTGCTAAAGGACATAAGAGTGTTGACTTGCTGGAAATGCACGGCCTTCAGTAGCCGAGATTTTTAAAAAGCATTAAGACACTTGTGAAAAAGGCCAACATGCCTAAAGAACCGCATGGAAGTGAAATGAGTTTTCATACCTGATGTTGAAAGGAGTTGATTTCCGAGGGGGAATCGCAGGAGAGGCGACGGGAGAACATGGAAGAAACAGAGAGATGAAAAACACAAATTAACAAACTGGGCATAAAACAACAATAGCACACTGAACAGTAGCACTGAATAAATTGCAGAGATTTTCTTTGCAAGATGGAAAACAATCACGAAACAGGCTCACTTTTCGGAACGCAAACGCCTCATAAGTCAATTTAACACAACAACCTTGCAAGGAAGGTTATAAGAAACCCGCCACCCCCAGACTGAATGATCAAACTTGTCAGACATATTTTCCGTCATACCCAGAATCTAATTTTGTACTGCATAATACAAACTTTCAACGGCCATATCCCGGACCAGGCTGTGCCAGTGGTGGCCCGGCTGGCGCGCTGCTGCTGACTGGCACTCGACAGTGGCAGCCGCAGGTTAAAAAGACGTGATTCATTAATCAACGCTGCCCGCAGGGGGAAACACCGCCTGCTGGCACAGCCTCGCTCTCCTTCTTCCCTCCGCTTCCCCAGGACTGTCTAACTGCTGTATACATCGGAGGAAGCCTTTAAATACACAGGGTTACTCTCTCTCTCACACACACACACACACACAGAGACAAACACACCCTTAAATCAGTAAAATAAAAGGATGTGCATGGGAATGCAGTGCATATTGCAGCAGGCAGTGTTTCGAGTGCAGTTTAAAGAGAGGGCACAGCAAGAAGGGGTCAACAGAGTACTGCAGGTGGCAGCCTCGGTCATTTTCTCCCCGACTTGAAGAAGCGATTCCATCGTTTTCTGGCAACGAAGCGGTGCCTCAATTTTGTCCAGTCCACTTAACACCTAGTGTTGGAGAACCAGTTCAGACGAGACACCACTCACAGGTTCCAGAGCCTGATATGAGACGCTCCGATCCGGCAGAGAGCAGCTCTCATGCAGGTCTGAGGACCAAGAGGAAACAACCAACCCGGCTCGTGTTGAAAACTGCGCCAGGAGTTTGTTATATAAGGACCAGATGGTTTGTGGTAACGGCACGGCCACTCTGATTTCAATTTATGCCGCCCACAGGATTCCCTGAGGGACGCCATCGTAGGACGTTTGCACGTACACAAAAAGTCGTGCAGCCTCAACGGCCAATGCTTTCGCCCTCTCAGCAAATATGCATGGGTAAATTGGTGGTCGGTGAAAAATGCTTGGAGCCTCCTGAATGGAGACATCCAGGACGAACACACCTGCTGTGCTACGCTATGCTAGTGTGAACCAAGAGGGTTAAACAACAAGAAAAACTTTTTTTTTTTTTTTTACCTCCTTGTCTCTCTTGAGGCAACTTAAATGCCTTTGCTAGACGTGCTATGTACAAGCTTAGCCACTGCACGTTTGCAATTTCCGGCCAATTCAACGGAGATAACAGCTGAAGCAAGACAAAAACAACAACAACTAAAAAAGCCATTAGACGTCCCGGGGTTCCCAGGTTCTCTCTAAGTGCTGGTTTAGCATCATCAGTAATCGCGCAGTCTGTCCCAAAGAGCCCTCAGACAGACACTTTAAGAGCGCCGTCTTGCTGGGATTAGTGATAAAAGACCACAACTGTATGGCTAAAACACTGCCTGATGCATTTTGTCTGTCGCAAAAAACGCTCTTAATGGAGCAGCTCTGGTGAAGAAGAAAGCTGAAAAATAGCGACGACCCCCACTGCAGACTGGAGGCGAGTGGCTGCGGAGACACGACATCTGACGCTTTTCTTTTTTAAGGAAGAAAGCAAGACATCAGAGCAGCTAGCCAACTATATTCACGTTTTTTTTTCCTTAAAAAGAAAAAAAGAAAAAAAAAAGCTGTTTGAAGAGTGTGCACACAGGAGCCAAGTCTCAATCTCAGCATGCTCGGCATAATGTGTCAAGGACAGAAAGGCTTAAGCAGAGGTGAAGTGTAAACAGTGGTCAGCCCCAGTCCAAACAGCCTTTTGTCTCCGGCTGACAGGAAGTACTAACTCTTCCCTGCATTAAATGTAATTTGGGGGGCTGGCGGGGGGGGCTGGCTCACATTTAGGTCCCATCAGACGGAAGACAGATGGGTCTTGTTTGTTAGGTACCACTGACTTCAATGTTGGGTGTTTCCCTCCCAAAAATGTAAGAGAAAAATATTTTAGCCCCAGAGGCATTAAAAAGAGAAGGATTTTGTTCATTGGCTTTAAGAAAAATAAACTGCACACCACCCAAAAGGTTATCTCAACTCCCATTTCTCTTACGCGTTTTGAAAACGCACAAACAATTGCCATTAATTACCTGCCATCTGGTGCCGCCTGATTGCACAGACTAATTAGGTGGAGGAGCAGTATTTTTGGAGACGCAAGGCTGGTATCACGTGCGGAGCCGGACGCGGCCAAACACAAGGAGCAGACCGACTCTGCTGACGCGACACGTCAATAGGCCGTCCTCTCGGGCGCCGCGGCGCCACCTCCAGATGTCAGGTGATCAGCGAGCGTCGCCGCGAACATCAGAGAGCATCGACGGCGAAGGAAAAATCCATCACCGTCGCCCTCTGAAGGATGCAGGGTGCACGTGTGCACACACACACACACACACACACACACACACACATGCGCGCAATCGCGCACGCATGCAGCGGCAGTACATCATTCCACCTCTCTCTGCAGACCCTCCGTCTATCATAACAGTACCACGACAGGTCAAGGACCCTTTTCCACAGTGGAAGCAGGTTTGGGATACTGGGAGCCACTTATTTCATTATCATATTTCAAATTCACATTTCCACAACATGAGGCCACCCTGAGAGTAGTCCCCGTTTCATGAATTAGCATTTAAACTCTGCAAATGAGATAAGAGGCATACGGAGAGAGGCGGGGGAGGGAGGAGGGAGGGAGTTCAGGGGAGGTAGGGTTGAAAAGAAGAGGGGGATTCGGAGAAAAAAAACAGTGCTCGAAGAAGAAAATATGGAAATTTTGATTAAGGTTCAACAGATGGCAGTCGCTTAAATGAGGCACTGTTTCCATTTCTACAGAAACATAATTTCCCTGGAAATAGGAGCAAATTGCATCAAAACTAAAAGCGAAAAACGAGTATCTGTGTGTGTTTGTAAGCAATTGCACATCCACGTGTACTTGAAAAAACTCCTCATCTTTTTTTGGAGGGGGTTCTGGGGGTGTGTGACTATAGTCACACACACACACACACACGCAACGGTGCCCCGGGCTAATTACCTGCAGAATTCACAACATTATCTCACTGCAACTAATGACGGCTCTTAATATGCTCGTAATTACCTGTCAATAGAGTGTAATTGACAGGAGCAGCTGCGGGCCTGGACCCAAGGAGCGGGTGGCCCCCAAGGAGAAGTGGCCACAAACTAATCTACTCTGCCGACGCTTGATTTAATTCCTCACGGCCGTCTGTTTTTCCTCAACTGTTGCTCGCCTGTTTATGAATATTTTACATTATCGGCGGCGATCTTGAGGCCCCACCAGTACGCAGGAATGTTGTTACCCGTAATGTTATTGCAACATTCTGTGTGATCTGTTACATCAAAGCCAAGTGAAAGGAAAAAAAAAAAAAAAAAACTTTATAGTTGCGTCGCATTGATCGTTTAAAGGTTATTAAATCCTTTTCATTGCAATTTACATTTCAATGCACACCTTTTCTTGTGTTTTTGTCTTTTACAATCTATAATTAATTAAAGCTGCCTTCATCTTACTTTCATCTACCGCTCTCGTCGCCTTATTGTTTCCCCAACAATTGACAGCTCCTGCAGTTTTTATTTGCAGCAAAGCCGGCGCTCTCCTCCCCTTGCCGCCTCTCCTTCTCTCTTCCCTCTCTCACAATCTGTTCGCTGCACGCTCTCGCCGTCTCACCACCCCATTATTTATTGATCTGGGAACTGAGGGGGTGGAGGCGTGGTGGTGGTGGTGGTGGTGGTGGGGCCCGGGGGGGGGGCAGTATTTCCATAAAGGATATTTAAGACCATTGCTGTTCGGTTGCTCATCCACCGTCCCTGAAAGACAGAGCGCGAGGTCAGGGGGCATGATGAAAAGACAATCCTGCCCTCATGAAAAATGGGCTACTTATAGCAGCAGCGACAGTGAGGCGGTGGAGGGGGGGGGGATGGAGGGATTTCAGGGCTTCGCCGCGGACGGATTTGGCGGATGTGTTGTAAATTGAGCAGTGAGAGTGACACAGTGTTTTGAAAGACGTGGAGGAATTCATTCAGATCTCAAATGTGCCGCCCACCTCCCTTTGAAATAAAGGACAAGCGGTGCACCTGACCCGACGGCGAGGGCGGAAAATCGAAGCCACGCCGCCTGCCATTAAATTCCTCTGCACTGTGCCGGAGTCAGCCAACTGAGAGGCGCTGCCACTAAGAGGCGTCGTGGGTGCGCTGAGAGCCCTGTGAAAGGTCAGAGACGCTGCGCCAGTCTCTCGTCAGCATTTGCAGTGAGTGGAGTGGCAGGTAAAAGAAAAGGTTGGTAATACATTTCCGTTTGTGACGCTCCTGGAGGGGGAAGAAAAAGACATGGGGAGATGAGACTCGTCTCGTCGTGGCAAAAAAATGTTGATGCAGGGAGGCGAGAAGGAGAAGGAGAAGAAGAAGCAGAAGAAGAAGAACAACAAAAACGAAGAATTGAGTTAAAGACATTCCGTGAAGCACAATGGAAACTCAAAAATGTTAGCAGATTTCCTTCTGTTGCAGAAACTGCACTCTGTGCGGAGGGAGATTTGATTAGGAGGAGTGACCGTTGAGGGGAACACCTCTTTTAACGCAAGCTGGATAGCAGCTCAAGGTGGGTGGCCACCCGCCTCAGACAGTCATGCTGATGGAGATAGAGAGACACAAGAAGTAGAGTGCAGTGAGAGGGAGGAGGAGTGAAACAAAACCGCAAAAGCGCACGTGCGCGCACACGGTGCACAAATCGTAAGAAACCTGTCATTTATCACACCCGAGCCAAGCTAGTGAGCTAAGGAGTGATATCACATGACCACTTACGAGGGTAAACATGCTGAAATGTGATCCGGCCAGCGGCGGTGCAGTTGGGAAATCACTGAAATTTCAGTGTAGTGTAGCGACAAGCGGAGACAATTTCCGCTGAAGCAGCAACACACGGCCTGCGCTCCGTCTCCCCTGTGGTTTCTGCAAGGTCTTCCTCCCCTGTTACCGTATAAATGATCTATTGGCCATCATTTAGCAAGGCTGCATGTTAATCATTTATCACAGTAAACGTTCCGTATGTAGGGAGGCTGTTTGCTGGCCAGTCAAGCCACGGTGAGGCGAGGAAGAGAGGAGCCCCTGTTGGGACTCCAAACAACGGAGGGCAGCCGTGGATCATCCCGGCCACATTAATCATGCTAGCCTGGTTCCCAGCGCAAAGAGAAAATATGGGGAGCAGTTGTAATGGGATCCACTCACTTATTATGCATGTGTGTTGTTGTACACACCTTCTTGTAATTAAACCAAGAGGCAAAGGACCAGTTAGATTATTGGCTGATGTGCTAGTTTCAGTGCAGGCCAACACACATAAACAACCTCAACATGCAGCTCCTTTGTGATTCGAGCTTCAGGGTGGCAGAAACTGGGAGTATTGTAATACATTTTTGAACATGATTTGTCATTTTCAGCTGCCGGCGTGTTTTCCTCAAAACAGCGGTCGCCTGCTCACAATTTTACAACTGTGGCGCCTTCAGTTATGCCTTCCAGCCCTGCGTGAGGGCAACACAAAACTGCGTAAAAGCCAAAAAAAGGTGACACTAATGTAATTCTCAGGCTTTGTGAGTTTTCAAAGAGCGGAGGAGCACGGTGAGCAACTCTGCGTGGGTGTGTGTCATCGTCCTGACAAGGAACACGACAGCGTAACGCCGCAAGAAGCAGCTGGGGTGGAGGGAGTTGGGGGGCCGGGGGGGGTGTCACCTGACGACAGCGAGCCGCAGGGGGAGCGGAAGAAAAATTCAGGGGGGTACAGGGAAATTAGGTGGAAATCCAGCATTCATTTTTTTTTTTTCAATTCTTATTTAAATGGCACCTGTTGATAAAAAATGACACTTTTCTAACAGAGCAGTGTCAAAATTGGCAATTGGGTTAATATTGTTTGTGTAGTTTCTCTCTCTGTCTCACACATACACACACACCCAGTTGCTTATTGCTTAATATTCCCACAGGCGGCCCCCCCCCCCAAATGATTGACCTGTGTGCGAGTGCGCGTGTGCACGTCTGCGTGTGTGTCTTCTCAGACATTTGTCTTTTCAACGTCTGGGCAATAAACAGTAACAGCTGCCATCAGTCCTCATTAAATACCTGTGCATCTGCTCCTGGATCTGCCTCGCTTATTGCTGCGTCTGCCTTGTTTGGTGAAGGCGCGGCTTCGCGCATTTTACGTTTTCTTTTTTTTTTGCCCCATGCGCGTTTGCCTTGCTCAACTTGAACATATCTACCAGATCATACCCTTTATTTTCTTTCCCACCAAAAATGAAGTCGCCTTAAACGTGATTCCACTGCCAAAAAAATGTGCACCAAATACAAAACAAAAACCAGTCTGCATTGTGACGATGAACCACACACGACGCCGCACGGTGACATCATTAGAGTCGAGATGACCATCAAGACACCAGGCAATGAGTGGAAGCACAGAATTAAGGCATTTTGGAACCACATAAGAAGGAAATGCAGAGAGTCTGACGAGAGAAACTTGGCTTCTTCAATCTGGTGAGGATGAAAGCACACGCAGACAGAGACAGAGGTCTTTGTGCGTCATGAGTAGCCGCCAATGTCCACTTGTAAGGCATATCAATTGCTCCGTCTGTCTCAATTCAGCTCATCGCATTCCCTCAGGCTACCTTTGGCTGAAAATTGAGGTCGGATGTCACCATAGTGTGTGTGCGCGTGTGTATGTGTGGCTCTTTGTGTCTCCGCCTTGGAAGAGGACGGGCGACAAATGTGCAGCTCGGGTTGCTACATCCTCCGCAAACACGCGCACAAACCCACATAAGACGCGGCAGACGCTCACAAAACATGAGCGGCTCATTGTGCCTGCGGGGCAACTCTTGACCCTTTTAAATATTTACTGACACTGCTGTCATCAAGTGTCCAACACACTTAACTGCTTCCTTCGCCATCATGCAGTCCCTCAATCCTACATCATTCCACACAGTCATCCGGAAACACATCACTACACGGTTTAAGTGCTTTTCACAGATTATCAAATACTCCAATATTAAAAAACAAGGTGATTGGTGAAAAGATTATTTCATAATAGCAACACAGGTCCCAGAAAATCACATACTGTGATTCCAATCGCTGAGATAATTGGATCAGGAAATCATGAATGTCAACTGGGATCTGCGTGTCCTTCCAAGTGTGTGTGTGTGTGTGTGTGTAGGTCAGCCAACAAGCCTTCGACCCTGGGGTGACTCTGGGGGCACTGCCTATTGTGTTTAACCCCTGACCTTTTTGATACAGTGTCAGGGTGTTAAATACGTCTAGACCACTTACCGATGCCGGGGCCAGAGGCGGACGAGGCCTCGGGACATTGACTGACTGAGGTTTGTGAATGAAAGGAGGACAAGCTGAGGGGATCTTATTTAGATGAACACGCTTAAAATAAATAACTGGGGTGTTTTATTTGTTAGTGAAGGAGCATTTTACTTGCAAGAGGGGGCTGTATGTGACACCACATATCTACAATTGCCCTCAAAACTTTTTTTTTTGTGCTTTTGTAGAAAAAAAGAGAAATGTATCGAAAGATTCACAGCTTAAAAACAAATAGACGATTCAATGCAAACATCGGCTTTGAAACTGGACAGCGTATTAGCTTCAACTGAGTACTAAAATAGCCATCAGCACACATGCCTTGCTTGCATTTACCTCATTGTGTCATGATGGAGTGGGGGCTGAAAGGCCGCAATCTGCATACCGCGATGGAAAGTGATAGCAAAGTGCTACGCTGCTGCTAAAATGTGATGGAGGATGTCGGGTAATCTCCCCTCTGTCCCCTGTGTTTAGGGTCATCTGTATTGTGTCAACACCAGCTTAAGTGTGTGTGTGTGTGTGTGTGTTGGGGGAAGAGGGAGTGTGTCGGGTGCTCAGAAATCTCCTCCACCGTTTATTGGCTGCGATTATCAATCAAAACACACTTAATTCTGTCCAAAGCAAATATTCGCTCCCCTGTCCTACGGACCTCTTGGCGTATTGTGCGCCACACAAGTGATCCTTTGACATTCCACATTATTCCTTCTGAAGGAGATGGAGGGCACTTACGGATCAATGAAAGGCCATAAGGACATCATGCTTTTGCCAAACGCATGACATCTGTTCTCAAGAGAGAATGGAGGCACTTTTCCCAAAGAAGCCCACCCACCCTCCCCCTCCTTGGAGGGGGGGGGGGGGGGTGAGACCTAGAGTATGAAATATGGCGGCACTGGTTAGGCAATGTGCCTCAGGGATGCTCTCCTATTCCATCTCCTCGGCTCCTCAGTGAGATCTTGTGTATCCTAGACCAGTCAATACACCCGCACCATCCCCCCTCAAGGAGGGCCCTCCTAAAACATGCATGAGTGTATGAGCTTGGAATGTGCCACTGGAGGCCTCCAGGCTGGATCTGAGGTGGTGGAATATCTAAAAGCTAAGTGAGACCATCTTTCCAGGATTAGGTCAGAGGGCTTTCCACTTCCTGCTAATACTCCTCTGCTGTTGAGGCACTCATCTCCTTCCTTCAGCGCCCCAGACGGACATATGCTTCTATACATATAAATCAGTCCTAAAGCCTCAACCCTCGGGGCAGGTGTCACCGCAGGTCCAACCTGTTTGGTGTCATAAGAGGAACAGCCATTTCCTTTGTCCAAAGCTTAGACAGCAGTCACCCCAACAGGGACCACACAATCCCATCAAGCGCTGTAAAAGAAAATGTATTTCAAGATCTGAGCTGGAGGCTCATCCCAGGTGAAAACCCTACTGGGGGTTTCCTTATTTTAAGGGTTTCATTAGATTATTTTGATAGGAGCTGAAGGCTATTTCACAACAGGGAATAATGGGGATGGAAGCTGGAAGGAGATTTTAGTCAATAAATGTTTGATGAGCCCAAACGGCCTGCAGTGTGACCCGGTTGCAAACAATCAGGTGGGCTTTTAGTGAAGGGGGGGTGGGGGGGGGGCAGTGCAGCTCAATGGAGTTGGAACAATGAAGGGCAGCAGGACACAGGACACAAAGGCTACCGTTGGTTAAGTTTGCCAGCAGAATACAGTGTTCACAGGGAATGGGCCAGTGCTAGATGATGCCTAGATGATAACCTCAAGTATGGTGATGGTACAAATGCAACTCCAAGGTAACATTTCACCATTCCTGATTTTTTTATTTTTTTTAAGATCTCCAGGATAACGTAAAACTGCAGTCAATGACTATCATGCACTGTTTGCGATTCCTAACATTCAAAACTGGGTCTTGGATGAAGAGTAAGGGCGGGTGGATGAATGGATGGATGGTTAGGAGGCTAATGGAGGGGAGGACCCTCTGCTTCCATCGCATTAAACATTAACATTCCAGCAGGAACCCCAGCAGACGGTGGGGGAAGACAAAGCCACAACAACACTAGGCGAGCAGTTTCCCAGCAGTGAAAGAAAACCTCTCTTTTTTTGCTTTGTTATATTTTTCTCATCATCAAAGCTAACCGGGCCGATCTCCTTCTCTGCCTTGACATTAAAATTGCCTCCACCCGTGATTCTTTCGCAAAACCCAGAGTCTCACTCCTCCTATGTGTTGCTGCTTCAGAGATTATTGCCCTGCATTCCTCTACCCCCCCCCCCCCCCGCCTCCCAACCACCAGCATGGATCCAACCTGTCCTCCCACCGTGGCAGACAGCGATGCTCAACCAGTGTTGCACTCATCTCTCCTTCCTTTAAGTGCCGCCATTACGGATACCAGATGCACTTATGGCTTTTTAGGCCCATTGATTGGCACAATCGATGCATCATCTTCGGAAAGTTTGAGGCACTACATTAGGACTTCCAGACGCTCTTAAAGCTTTAAGCAGTCATTTGTATGAAGATGGGGGTCTAGTTCATTATGTTAATGGTCAACAGCAGGTGGGGTGGTGGGTGGGGTTGTGGGATACCAACACTTTATGGCTGCCTCCACTAGCTGAGAAGTGTTTTCCACGGATGCACCATGCTAATCATTATTTGCTCTGTTAGCGCCTTATCGCTGCCATTACGATAATAAATGCAAGTGAAATCATTTCTCTCATCAGTTGGATGATAGCTGCTAATGAGAAGCACACGACCAGAGCTTTTGGCTGAATAATCATATTCAAAACGGGACGTTGCGTGCTGCGCTGCTGCAGGGGTTCACTCAGGGTTCAAGGTTCAAGGCAAGTTTTGCTGCATCCAGAGAAAATAGCATATCAGAAAAAAGTACTTGTTTGAACCACTTGAGATCAATTTTACTTTGAAAAACACCCACCGGCATACGCCGTATTGAACTTCATTGCATGTGTAGCCCACTTAAAAAGTCAACACAGGAGAGGGCTTTGTTTACTTCACGAGACTGGTGCTGAACCGGAGAGCAACGTTAAAGGAGGGGAGAAGGATCAAGCATCATTAGGACAATCATCACTTTTGGTTTTCATTGCCAGCAATTATAACTGACTTATCGCTTTTTAAATGTGTGTTTTTGAGGGGGGAAAAAGAATCAGAGTCTTTATCTTCACACAGCCATTCTTTGCTGTTGAGCACTTGCATTATGCCACGTCACAGATAAGCTCTTGATTGCTCCTCTCTCTTCCTAGTGGTCCGCCACGCTAATCTGGCCCGACACACGAGCAATCGGACTGAAGCAGGTGACATGCGAGTGAATGGTTGAACAATAGCGCGGAGCACAGGCCTCAGATAAGAGAATTAATATTGATTGCACATGCATGTCAGACAGATTGTGTCCATTTGGTGGTGCGTGGCTTCGCTTCGTAGGGCGGGTTAGGGCGCTGCGGGCCAAGAAAGACGGGTGTTCGAATCAGAATCAGAATGTCTTTATTGCCATTGCACAAAGGAACAAACAACGAAATTGAAAATGTGCAATCCTTGCCGGTACCATTCGTTCATTATAAAGACTTTCAAGTACAAACAAAACCACATAGTAAATAGAGTATAAAGGTGTCAGTGAAACAAACGACCACATACACATACAAGCACATTCATCCTTCAGCAGCGTTGAGTGTTAGAGATTGAAACGTTACTCTGCATTTCATTTATTTTTTTAATATGCGGCTGCATAAGAAGATTTTCCACTTGTTATTATCATTCTTCTGTTAGCGTATTCTGTAAATTTTCTGCCGGTTTTTCAGAGTACTATAAAAGCGAATGGCAGCCAAGCTATTTTAAGAACATGATCTACATTAAAGGAGATGATTTAATAATTATTTCTTGTAATTTCATGGTCCCGGGTGCCCTCAGACTGTATTTTAACCCATTTACTTTCTATTAAATCCATTAAACTTGATGTGTAACAGCAAATTTTCCTTCCTGTGGCGTGCAAATGTGATGCTGACACCCTAACCTTAAGGTTCAATCAGCAAAGCAATCAGTCAATCGATGACTCATGCGATTCCCTCAGAATTACATAAAGCCTTTTTTGTCCTTTTTTTCTCCTCCCGACAGTCTGGCCTGCACCGTCCAAAAAGAGCCGCCGGTATCCCCACAGACTATTCACAGCATAAAGGCATAAATAAAAGCTCAACACTCGAAGTGAACGTAACACCCAAATATAGACCAGCATTTCTGTGTGTGTGTGTGTGTGTGTGTGTGTGTGTGTGAAAGGGAGAGAGAGAGAGACAGACAGACAGACAGGGAGCGCTAAGAGCCATAACTGTGGGAGTATTTTACAAGCTCAAAGTCCAGCGCCTGCTCCTCTAATTCAGCACACACACACACACACACACACACACACACACACACACACACACACTGCACTTTCAGCGGATCAATGATCCCACTGCGCCTCACACACACACACACACACACACACACACACACACACACACACACACACACACACACACACACACACCCGCGCGCGCAAGCAACCCTTCTCTGCACATCCATGCGCACAGGCTCTACACAGTGAGCGCACGAGACAACACTCAACGTTGCCTTCTCCCCAATTTAACCTCCCTTCTCTCCTGCGCCACACAAACACACTGGCTCTCGTGCAGACTTCTTCCCCCTTTTTCTTCCAATCCCTCCTTGTCTCCCGAGGCCCCGAGCAATTACTCATCCAGACAAGAGGAGCGAACGCGATCTGGTTAAGGGGGGGGAGGCAAGAAAGAAAGGCAAAAAAAAGAAAGACACGGCCGTGGAAAAACGACAGAAAACGAGGGTGAATAAAAAGCCGTAACTGGTAGTTTTGATTTTATGTAGCTCTAGAGTACGAGTGCGCAAACATCACACCAGCGGTCAAAGAGTCAAGAATGGGAGCGCACGTGTGTCTCAGCGGTGAAGGCAAACATGTACGTGTGCGCAGTGTTAAAAGGGTTAAGGGGAGTGTGTGTCTGCGGCAGAGGTCGGTCACGACATCGGTTATTCACTGGGGAGAGCGGCCTGCGCGTGTGGGCGTGCATGTGCACGTGCACGTGCATTTCAGCTGGGATGCACATGCTCTCAAACAGCACTTCTGGCAAACAGACGAGGCCGAGCAGCTGCAGCCTTCACGCGGTGAGATAACACGCTCGGACAATGATGGAGTAGCCGCCGTACACTAGGAGAACTTTTATAATTAACAAAACTTAGTGCAATTTCGTAAGCGGGCATAATACGAGTGTGTGTGTGTGTGTGTGTGTGTGTGTGTGTGTGTGTGTGTGCGTGCGTGCGCGTGTGTGTGTATATGCGAGCATGTTTTGTGGACTTGCAGCCTCCGCTAAGCTCTCAGGTTGATCCATTTAAAACACAATAGAGGATTACACTCTCATCTGGACACTGACTTGCACGGGAAAACAGCAGGGCTTCCTTTCATTTGGCGTGTTTGTGTGTGTGTGTGTGTGTGTGTGTGCTTTAATATATTCTATGCAAGCAACACAAGTTGAAGCAAACAACTGTGCATCTCTGTGTGCGCTTGTGCCTGTGTGCGAAGGAGGCCTGGGGCCTGTCACGGCGAGGGCAGGTTGGTGGTGGTGGTGGTGGGTGGTGGTGGGTGAGGGCGGGTGAGGGCGGGTGAGACCCCTCTCCAGTGTGGAGTGCCTGTGAATTGGTTTTGGCTCGGGGCTAAATCTCTCTCACAGACACCTCTCCGGTTGCTCCGCAAGACCAGGAAAGAGAGAGTCGGGCCGCGCGCAACGCATCCAATAGAGAGCGGCGGCCAGGCCTTGGCCAAAATTCAGGTGTGAATCAGCGCAGATGCACAATGTCTTCCTCTCCCTCCCTCTCTGCCGCCGCCGCCGCGGCTATCTCACTCCCGCAACCACGGAATTCTTTAAAAAACAATGACGGACACGCCGCACAATGACTGCCTCATTTTTTATTTTTTTATTTCACACGACGGCACAATGCCTCACCTACAAAAAGCCCCAGCCCACGCAGGCTCGTGCACCGTCAATGCTCCGACTACATTGCCGAGTCCCCACACTCACACACACACACACACACACACACACACACACACACACACACACACACACCCACACACACACACACACACACACAAAGAAGGCGACAATTGCAGTCTGCCTATCCAGCAGCATTTAGACCCCTGATTAAACCGGTGCTTATTGGTAATTAAACACTGTGTTTTGTGGCGGCATCCAGAATGCTGAACAGCATTCTGCCTCCACGCCGCACGTCCGCTTGTGCGTGTGCGCGCGCATACACAGCAAACCCCACCTCCATTTGGCACGGTGCCCTCCCCTCCTCTTCTGTTTTTCTGCCTTTCAGGGGGCCGCAGGTGGCACAATTGGCAGTAATGCGTTCTAATTGTTGGCAGCGGTGCCCGGGAACAGATATGGAGTGGGGGAGCGGGAATTGGCTACGGCGAGGCAGGGGGTGGAGGGAAGGAGGAAGGGGGAAGGAGGAAGAGAATGCGAAGGGGAGTTTGGAAAGGTGGGAGGAGGAGGAGGAGGTGGGAAGAAAACATGAGAGGAAGGTTCGGAGGAGAGGCAAAGCGAGACGTGATGGGGAGGCGTAAAGGGCAAAAGGTCAGAATGGAGAGCGAGAAAAAGAAAGGGCACCCCTGGGGTTTAATGGCAGAGGGGAGAGCGAGAGGAGCGAAAACCAAGAGAGGATGCTGTTCCATTCCTGTCCAAATGTTTCCTTCGCTCTTGTTGTTGTTTTCCAGGCAGCTTGGAGGGGAGACTCCCCTGGGTCAGGGCTTAGAGAGGGACTGCCGCGCAGTCAGACACAGTGAGAGCTGCCGGCTTCATGTACTAACAGAGAGATTAGACACACGCCCAAGTTGCTGGGATCCAGACCGCATAAACCCCCCCGGGGCATTCCGTTCCACCACGCACATGCAAATGTCAAGACGGAAGGATGCGGTCGGTTATGTCGAGGGGGAAAAACCTAAAGACTGACTTACATCTACCTCGTATAGATCCATTTTAAGTCAAACACCGCAGCGTTTCAACCTTTTCTTTTTTTATCGCCAGGCACTGGGCCTTGAAGGAAATATCGAGTCGCCATCGCGCGCAGTGGCCAAATCGGCTAAATACAACTGTGAGTAACAACCATTAACAGGAACGGTTAGCGGCAACTCCATGGAAACAGGGAAAACTGTAACAGCTGTTGTTTCATAGACTGTGTAGTAAACAGGGGCCGCATTGAACTTTTATATCGGATCATCAAAAAGCTTTTAAGAGGCGGTCTGTCGTCCCCAACATAACTTTAAGTGAAGCACCGACAAAAGATGTTTGGCAAGCTGAGTGAAGCCGTAAAGGTAAAATACAAATCAGTCAGATGTTCCTCAAGATTTTTCCAAGTCCTGTGCACAGTGTGCCTGTGCGTATGTGTGTATGTGTGTGTTTGGAGGAGTGTGAGAGTGACTCAGCAGCTCCCCCCCCGGCGCAGCGGCACCTGTTCTGCGGCGCTCGACGACAGGTGTTGCCGTCCCCAGTGAAAGCCGTAAACGTGCACTAAATCAGATGGAAAGGCAGAGTGACAGCCAGTGAGCATACGTGGCAACGCCGTGAGACGCTGCGAGGCGGCAACAGGCTTGAAAGACACTCCAGTCACATCTTGCCGCTTGTACTGCTCCCCAAAACCCAGCCGTGGCTGTCTCCCACGTCGCCACATATGCACAAAACACAAACGTGCGCAATCCGTGCTAACCTGACTCACACTGCTCCCTTCGCCTCTCAGTCACGGCGCAGCTGTTGGGTCGTTTCCATGCAGGTCAAAACTTGGAGGTGAGAGAAAATCCACCGGAATGAGAACTGCAGTGAGCTTGCGAGGCAACACAAGCCGGCTGCTGCTGCTGCTGCTGCTGCCAGTTCCGCTGCATCGCCATGGCAACGGTGAGCAGAGCATGTGTTGGAGTCAGAGTCTCAAGGTTACTCAATATCTTCATGTTTTAATAATATCAGGCCCCTTATGAAAAGAATATTACATCCCGCGTAAGTATGATGAAAATATGTATCAGATCCCTTCAGTCAGATCGCCGTTCCTCCAGTGAACATGGAGGAACCTGCCACCAAGGTTAAGACAAGGAAATGAACCGCACGTGTCTCCCTTTCATTAGCCATGATGCAAGTTGATGAGGCCTGATTTCAGCCTGTTACGGGGGTGTACTATTTCTGGCTCGGCCTATTTAAGCGGGACAAGATTGGTCAAAAACTACTAATGCGTTTCCTCGCTGGAATAGACGGAGTTGGGAGGAGAAGAAAGAAGTTGAGAGTTTAAAAAAGGGATGGAAATGGCTGAAGAAATGAGGAAATGCTTCCGGTAAATCAGTGAGGGAGCCCTTTACGTTCAGAGCAAGCCCTGTTTTCCGTCCCCCAGCCCCAGGTGTCTATGTCAGAGGTGAAGCAGCAGGTGAGCGAGGGCGGAGGCGGGGTCGAGGAGGCACACTGGGATTTGCATTTTCCACCTGATCCTTCTCTGGACCCACACGTGGCCTATGGTGACGCTGGTGACAGCGAGGCTGACAAATGGCATTCTGCACTGAACTAATGAGGGAGCAGCAGATGCACGTCGCCCCCGCGGAGATAGACAGTGTGCGAGTGCATATGTCTTAGTTACAATTAATTTTATAATATATGCATGTGCACGCAATCCCGTGACAAATGAATGACAAAAAAAAAAAAACACAACTTCTCATTGTCTCTGAAGCCTTTCTTCTTTGACAAAACACAAATATGAGGGAATATATTAATGGATCTACATCACAGGAAAAAAGCCCATTCTTTTCACTAATGCCATCTAATCTGCATAATGTATGTGTTGCCCACTGAAAATATAAGAGTGTATACATCACATTTATTCAACTGAGGTTGCAAAATACAAAAATGATAAAAAAAAAATAAAAAAAAAGGACAAAAATATATTGCGGGCTGCACTTTATCCCCCTTCACTGTAAATTATTTATTAGCAATAGGCAATTCACAAGGCTAAAGAGAAAAAAACCCAGCTGTAGATATGTTAAACAGGCTCAGATAAAGATTGTATTTGATATTGCAGCGGCAGAGAAGTAATGGCTTCAGAGAGGTGAGCAACTACAAGAGGGACGAGCACTTTCATTCGTCGCCATTTCCGTTCCAGCAACTGATTTCTCACCTTCTGTTTCCCACCATAGTGGCATCCTGTCACTTCTCCTCTTTTCTTGACTACATAAGTTACTGTTTTCATCAACTTCTCTTTTGGCTGGCCCCCACCATTCCCTGGAGGGCGCAGATGAGGCCAAGCTATCATGGCTTCATGTTTTTTTCATGCCTGCGCTCAGAAGTCTGCAGCCTGCATCACAGCAGCCGCTATCTGCCGTGCCACAGCATCCACTGACCCCTGACAGATGTGATGCGGTGAGCGCCTCAGCTGCCTCTCTGATACATTGGTGACATTTAGGGGGACGTGTTAATCCCAGCAGAAAGGGGCAAGTCTAAACCATCCCTGGCGCAACACAATGGGGACCTCTGGCTGCAATTTAAAATCAATTTTATTTATATACATGCAGCTGAATCCTTGAAGATTGCAGAAAGATGCAGGTGTAAGTAGTGAACATTATGGCTGCTGGCTGTGAGGGCTGAGCCAACCTGAAGCCCTGCATATACTCAGTCTAGTTTGTGAAGTCACAAAGGTGGACTTGGTTAAGGAGGGTTAAGAGAGTACTGGCACGGCTCTTGAACACTTGCTGCTTGCTTCTGTATATATCAACATCAAGTCTAGCAACTTTGTTGGAGATCAAAAGTCCTGGTGCAGAATCTCTGGGCGTAGAAATTACGGAATTTGCTTTTTGTCACTGTCCAGGGTGCTGATTTGTCTCACCTGAACATGCTCAGTCAAAAACTAGTGTGCACTTTTTAAAAAATATATATATACAACAGCATAGTTCACATGATTTCTTACTAAATTAATCAGCAAATCAAAGATTGGCTCTGTGAGTGGATAACTGCCTGTTTCTGTTCTCTTTTCCATTGAAACGGACCTTTGAAATTAGTGATTCCGCTCAGCATTATACACTCTCTTATGAAAGCCCATAAACATTAAAAACACAGTTTTTGAGCTGCCCTCCGAAAACGTAAACAGAAATGTTTTGAGCAGTCAAGTTTTCTCAAGATATTTTTGGCCTAATTAAGCAAGCGCCGGTAGTGGCGCATCAGAGCATGAACCACTAAGACAGGCAATTTCACCACTCTCTCCTCTCTTCTATAAACTATTAATTGACCTCAGGGGAGTCTATCTGTTTAAGCTGTTCAGAAATATGGAGAAGACTGCACCGCAACCTTTAGCAGCGAGAGGGAGGAACGCACCCGTGGGTAAAGAGCTGCTAGTGAGGACGACTGGCTCCACCAAACCAAACCAACTTTTGCCTGAGAGACACTTAATGAAGCCATGACGGCATTTGTGGATTTGGCTTCAAAAATATCAAAGCACGTCAAGAGCATGTGATCTATAAAACATGGGCTCGGTCCGCCTAGCAATTCTAGGAGGATAAAATTATTTCTTTGTTAATAAAGGGCTAAACCGAGTCAGACAAATGAACTCTAGTGACAGAGGACGCCACCAACGGGTGCCAGAATGTACTGACTGCAAGCAAATATGGAAAATATCCACGATGCAAAGAAAACTCGAGACCACAGAACGATGGCAATTTTCTTCCATGTGAGTATCCGAGCGTCCTTCCACACCTGCCTTAACCACAACGTCAAAAATCATTTTCTCTGAATAGCTGACAGGATTCAGAGCAGGCAGGAGGTAAAGGGAATTCAGCCGCTGCACAATTCTAATTAGCAGGAAGAGCGAGGTCAACTCTTGAATGCAAATATGTGCCAGTGGCTTCGTGCTAAACGTCTCAACAGTTTTGACCTTTAACTAAACGGCCAGAAAGAGAAGTCGCATAAAAATATTGAAGAAAAAAAAAACCCTGCTTCTATTGTTCTGGGGAGTGCTAGATGCAGTCTGTGGAAGACCACATCCATCACCATCATGCACTGACAACCTGCAAAGGCCCATGGGTAAACTTCATTTGTGCCCATCTATAGAGGAAATAAAAAAAAAAAAGTTGAACAACAATGCAAACACAATCTGAGGAAAATTGTTCTTACTATGAATGCATATTTCACATGCACACACTCAGGGATAGCCCCCCTTTTCCAAAGCACGACTAGTACACAAGACATGGATGTTCACCAACGCACAGAGGGCATCAAGTTTTACTCAAACTCCTCAGACGGCATCATGGAATATTAAATGTTGTCTTTGCTTGTTGGGTGGAAAAGGTGCGACAACTGAAACACTGCATGATCAGGCAAGTCTATGATTCATCACCATCATCTACCAGGGGAAACACAAGCGCTTGTTGCCGAGATAAACAACGGAAGAAGAAGAATCCCCACAGGTCTCAGAGGGGAATCTCATCTGTGTGTTTGTGTGTGTGCCTGTGTGTGTGTGTGTGTGTCTGTGGCGTTGCCAGCACCAGTGCACATGTGTTACAGTGCATTATCATGGTGCGCATCCATCACAACAAGCAGCTGCATAATTCAGCGCTACAAAATATAAGGACAACCTTGCGCATGCCGGAGAATAAAGGGCCTTATAAAAGATAAACGAGACAGTGATAAACAATAACGGGGTTACACCAAAGTGTAAGCAACCCTCATTTGTTTTCATACATGACACCATGTGAAGCAGAAAGCGACAAAAGCCCCCAAAAAAGGGGCGCACGAGGCATTCACACAAGTCGCACTCAGCCGTGCTTCCCCAGAGGGACCGAGGTGCAGCACAAAGCAACACTACAGTAACACAAAATGTGAGGAGGCGCCTCTTATTTACAAAATGTATCCGCAAAGAGCAGTTAGGAGGTAAGCGCGAAAAAACAACAACAGTGGACAGCAGGAAGAGGGAATAACCGAGCAGATATTGGAAATAAAAAGAAGACAAAGGCAATAAGGCAGAAAGTAAACACAGGGGGCTCCTTGAAAGCGCCAAAGCACGCGCGTGCGCGCGCACACAAAAAACACACACAAAGAGGGAGATAGAAATGTAGCATATGTCTGCAGTGGTGCCAGCTGGAGACATCTGGTGCCAAAACTCCACAGGTCAAACCAAGTGACACGCTCCCTGAAGCGTGACGGGGGCAGTGTGTGCTCATCTGCATCTGTGTGCCAAAGCATTCAGAAATGGCCATGTTTAGGAAACGCTATACAGGAAGAGCTGAGAGGGGTTGGGGTGTGGGAGGGGGAGGGTGGTGGTTGGTGAGAGGGACAGAGATTTCTTTGATCGCAATACGAGATCAAAGAAATCTGAGTCAAAGGCGACTCGCACGTCTGATATCGGCAAGGAAAAGCGTGTTTGGCTTTTATGTCAGTTTTTTCCGTGAGCCAACAGATGTTTGCCGGGAGGCAGGGGAGAGAGAAAGGAAGGATGGAGACGGTGGAGGGATTGATAGAAAAGTATAAAATTCCTGACCAAAAGGCTCGGTCGCTTCACAAGAAAAGAAGGGAACGCAACAAGGGGAAAAAGCTGCTGCAAAATAAAGCCAGAAAACAAACAAGTGACACAAACGGAACGGCACTGCGTTCAATTTCAAGGCCCGTCCTCAAAAAACATTTCTCACGGCCGAAACACAGACGCAGCGGCGGGACGCAGTGACCGTCAACAGATGACAAAGATTTTCAAGATAAAGACAGACAAAGTTTGTTGGCACCACTCCCTTTGATATACTGTCTTCTAAAATCTCGTCTCATAAAAAACAAAGAAACAAGAAAACCAGCGTGGAGAACCGCTGAAGCAAAGAAAACAGCCGATAAAACTGCTTTATTCTCAGTTGTTGCAGAAGACTCAAGATCAACCAGCTCCCAAGAGTGATCAGTAGGAGCCATTATATGAACATAGTGTCCAGGGCTGAATGAGTCAAAGCTGTCACCAGTGCAAATAACACTGTGAAATGTGCTGTTAAAAAACCAGATGCAGAACAAGCTGCAAAACAACAGCCTGCCTGACTTCACACACAAACATAATAATTATAACCATCCTTTCGTTTGTCCTGGATTACAAAGTGAGAACGGTGGGGGTGATTTCGAGGGCAGTGGTCAAGAGGGGCGACATGCATCATCGACCCTGTGACAAATGGACTTGAAGTTCTCTTCCGTCCCAGCGACTGAACCATAGACGGAACTTTATCTGCAGGTCAAAAGGTCATAAGATCTCAGGGAGACTATGACACAGTGACTTTTTCGTCCTCAAAAATGCAGACTTTTCAGCAATGGCACGACAAGTTACCAACTCTTACAAACAACAAGACGCAAAAAACTAGCGGCAAGCCACCATGGCGCTGTGCCCTCAGGAACAAACATGTGTGTTTCGAAATCCAACTGAAACACATGGTTTTTTCTTGGTGCACATGTACGATAAACAAATCAAAGTGTCAACGGAGATCCCGATTTTGTTTTTCCAATTTTCCGACGACGACCCTTCATTCTAAAACGAAAGAACAAAGAAAACCACAAGATGTCAAATCTAAAATGTTCAAACCATCCACTCAAGCGCTATCCAAAGCCCAAATAATACTCCTTTCTGTATCCGAGCAGCTTGTTCGGCTGACAAAAATCAGCAAAGAGGGATTCGCATTACCTATTTTTTTTTTCTAAGAAAAAAAAGGATGGCTTATTTTTTCTTCTCCTAAGGAGAGCCAAAGTGAAACGCTGCTCATCAAACTTGGGATAAATGGAGCGTTAGCATGGGCTCGCAGCATCCACAGCAAACAGGCAAACACAGAGGAACAAAGATATGATTGTTGAACTGCTTGTCCAGCATTGCTCATTAGGGCTGACGAGAAATACACTGTCAGGGTCCAATCATGCTGTGCGTGCTTGTGTGTGTGTGAGTGTGTGCGTGTGTGTTTGCTCGTGCTAGAGCTGTATCTGTGTGTTCCACAAAAGTGTATGTGCTCATTAGATTGGCTGTGCAGGGAACCAGAGCCGGTGGCCAGAATCCACACAGACTGAAAGAAAACCCAAAAGCAAACACAGGGAGTGTATAACAGCACATGGGTGGCTAACGAAGACCCGCCATTTTAAACAGATTTAAAAAAAAAAAAAAAAAGAAAGAAAAAAAAGAAGGCATTTTTAGCACAGCCAGGACACTAAGAAATAAAATCATAACATTGCAAGCGGCATCGGAACTCTCTGCAAGCCAGAACTTTTCCTTGTCATTCCCGCTGCGGCATCATAAATATGCCATTCACACAGAGGAGAACAAGACGCAGGCTCTCCTCTTCACTCGGAACTTCAAACTGGATTTAAACATAAAACACGAGGGACCATTCCCGGTTTGGCTGGCCGCCTTCTGCAACCACGAAGGCAGACAAACAAAAAGAGACGGAATAAAAAGGGCAACGTCCATCTCTTGTCAGCAAAGCGTTCTACAGCTGCGTCCACTTTCTCATTAATGCTTGAAAGCCTGACAGGGAAAAGGAGAATGATTAACAAGAGACAGAACATCGTGCGAGACAAGAACAGCTTGTGTATCAAATCCAGCCACTCATTTACAAAACAAATGTGCTTTCAATTCCATGAGATTTTGCCTTTTATTTTTTGTCTCATGCTACAAAGTTTTACTAATAGTGAAAGATTGCTGCCTCAGAGGCCTGACAGAAAAAGAAAAAAGTTCTATTATTTTTTTTTGCTCTACTGCCACAACGACAAACTTCTTCAGTCTGTGTTTAGACCACGATCTGACACAGACCCAATAATTCTCACAGTTTATTAGTTTTACGATCAACTTTCTAATTGTATGACTATGAGATTAAAGGAATCTTTAATTACGGAGCCAACAGCATAAATACAGTGGGGGGGACGTGTTAATGACACAGTGAACAGACGGCACCATTGTCATCCCTGTCACCAACAGTGAGCAAGACAGAAGAAAAAAGGAAGGAAATGAAAAAAAAACGTGTGTCCATCTACGTGTGTGTGTGTGTGTGTGTTGCCATCAACACCCAATGTGGGTCAGAGCCTGCTAGCACATTTGCTGAACCCATCATTAAGTTCTCTCCCCCTCGTGCTGGGTGTCAGGGTCTAGACAGGGAGACAAAGCCCGGGCCCTCCCTCCACATGGTACCCAGGGGAGAGGGCAGGGGCCTGGGGTGGAGGAGTGCTCTGGGGTGGGTTGGGTGACTGACAGACAGAGAGACAGACAGGAAGGAGGTGTTGGGGGAGCTGGCTAAAGGCACAAGGAAGCAGCAGAAGATTCATGAATGTATGGGGGAGATGAAACTACAGTATCCTTCCTTTTCATCCGGAGGAAGGGGGAGTAGGGGGTTTTTGGAGGGGGGTGAGGGGTGCACATTTGGCAAGCTGGTGCACGTGTGAGGGGGGTAATTAGTGAGGGAGACGCACATGTCCCTCACTGAGTCGGGTCCCTTGGGTGCCCAACAGCTCAATCAGTAGCCAGCTGCAGGTATCGGGGTGGTGGGCTGCCGGTGGAGAGTGGCTGCCACTGTACAGCTGCACTTTCACCCTTTTGCACCCGCTCTCATTAATTCGAGCGCCACATTAAAGACTTTACAGACATGAAAACAGACCCACGCAGCTATTAATTATAGCGCAAGCCTAATGATGTCACGTGAGGTTCGAATATCACACCCAGTAGAGAGAGAGAGAGAGAGACAGAGAGAGACAGAGAGAGAGTTGGAAGTTTATCTTGAGTTGACAATGAGACGAGAGATGATGATTTGTGGAAGTTGTATTTAAGGACTCAAGGGTTTCCCACAGGGTTCACAGAAAGGGCCTGTAAGGAAGAAAATACTCTATGCAGCAGGTGATTTATGTGTTATGTTGTCTTTCTTGTCTAATATCTCAATTGGAAACGTGTACGCTACAACAAAGAGCGTGTTTGGAGCTCTATCAAGTCAGTTTGTACTGGGGGAAAATGACATTTAAAAAAAAGAGAAGAGAAAGAACGAAGGAATAGCGAGATGGGAGGGGTTGGGGGGGTGTGCTTTGGTTTGACAACAGCTGTTGGGATTACTGTTTAATAAAAGCCGTCAAACGCCCGCACCCCCCTTGCGCCCCCCACAGGGCGGACCAAAAGGCAGCGCCGTGCAGAGACCAATAGCCCCACATCACAGCCGGCCCCCCACTCCAGGGGGATCTGACGCCAGGCACCTCATTCCGCAGTGCCAGGGCCCCGGATCTCCCAGCATGCCCCAGGGTTTGCCCCGCACGCGCGCCTTTGTGGGTGTTAAGACTTATTATCTGCCTGTACGTGCATTCTTACTTGGTGATTAAGCCAGCTCCGGACTGGAAATATTGCATGCGGAATCGGTCTGTTACGCGGCGTCTGTACAGTATTTGCATTTGTGCGCGAGTGACAGTGTGTGTCTGCAGAGGGAAGGGAGGGGCTGTTCATCAGATAAGCTACCTCATTTGGGCCGCTTCAGGAGAAGTGAAAGGAGCAGTGGGGAGGCTTTCATCTCTGACGACGGCAAGAGTGTGTGAGAGAGAAAAAAAAGAGAGGCAGAATCAAGATGGAGTGAGTGTAAAAGAGGACGGGCGAGCGGGAGTGAGGCTGAAGCCAGAGGGGTGAAAAGACGAGTGGAGGGAGGGAAAGAATGAAAAGGGATCATCCGAGAGGATGTTTACCTTGGTCCTGCTGTTAGAGGACAAAAGAAGCCACCAATATGTGCTGCCCCCTATAGGGCCACAGGATATTGAGTGCGGGGAGGGAGAGGCGACGGCGGGCTTCGTCGCAGGAAGGAAAGACACGTCGAGGCAACGGCGTGGCAGACACGTCGGTGCCTCGGTCACAGACAAACCGCTTAATTAAACATAAGCCACACCGAGAGCTCTCTGGCTGCTCCTGTGTGTCTGGATACGTGGACGCACGCGTGTCTACTCCACATTTATCTCGTCCTCGTAGTGAGCGCGAGCCACGTCATTTGCAAGTCAAATTCGGCATTTAATGACACGGGAAATCATCTGAATTTATTGAAAAAGCCGGCGTGGAGAGGGCGGGGGAGGGGAGGGTGGGAGTGCTTGTTCAACTTTTTGATCAGAAATGCATAAAATTGCCACCATTCTTTGCCTGCAGAAGAGCTTTAAGCGCTCCTGCCTTTTCATTGACTGGATGCGTCAAGGTGAATGTGCAGCGCGCTGATAGCTCGGGTCTCCCCGGGTGTGAAGCGAGACTCTGTATTTGATGCAGATTACATGAGCCGACGAGATACAGATGTAAATACGGAGGGGGGGGGCTGTATTAGCCGCAGTTGTTGTTTCAACCGAGTGTGTTTGGGTGCGTGCAGGGTTTCGTGGAAATTGTAGATTCCCACAACAGCAGTTGCGCGCACACGTCGGTTATTTGGAGACACGCTTGAATACGAATTAAGTCTCATCTTCTCGTCTTTCATGACCATGAAATAGCCTGTGCAACTGGATGTGAATAGTAATGATGGCATAATGATCAAATCTTTGTGGCAAGAAGAGCTACCCAGGTGAAACAAGGCAGAGCCAGATGTAATGATGCTCAAAGAGGTTTCAGGATGTTACATACTAATGGCGAGGTGGCACAGCCAGAGCCACAGTTCTCGTAATTCTCTGCCATGGCAACACTTATGTCAAAGTGCACTGTTGCCGTGCAAGTGCCATGCAATGGAGGAAAAAGAACTCTGTTCAAATGAAGGAACAGAAGGCACGTGCTACGAGCTGGAGGAGAGAGAAGAAAGGAGGAGTGGGCAAAAGGAGGAGAGGAAGGCAGTATGTTTGTTATAGTCTGCATCCATCATGCTAATTGGAAATAAGCAGGAGCTTATTGTTTGGAGAGCATCAAATCAACCTCTAATCAAGTCTTGGTGTGGAATGGTAAAGCTTTCCCGCAGAGGACCTTTGCCACAGAAACAAATTTAATGGCTTCAAATGAGTGTGCTTGTGTTCTTACGTGCGTCCACGTGCGCCAGTGTGTATGCGACGCACTCCTTGCCTCGTGCCTGATAACCTTTAATATTAGCACGAAGGGGACTAATTGCGAGCGATCTCAGCGGCGAGTAATCAGCGTGTCTGACTAATAGACGGACTCTGTCTGAACCGCCGCTCATTTGTTGCTGCCTCTTATCCGCTTTAATGCCGTTCCTAGCAACTGTAATTGGCCACACGCATAGCGCGACGCCACAACAGAGCACAACACCTACACGTACTCAATGTAGATTTGCGGCTGTTAAGCTGGAACCTACAGAAAGTCAGACGGTGGACGGATAAAAAAGGGGGGCCAGCAAGGCAACCCGGCAAGGCAAACCCCCCCGACGGTGGGAGTCGTGGGCTGAGATGCTGAGAGTTGTTGATCTCATTAAGATTGATACAGTCAGACTGGAGAGCAACCGGTGCAGAGCCGCAGAAGAGCAGGAAGACTGAGGTGCAGCTTTAATGGGATCAATAGATCGGCAGGCGTGTGTGTGTGTGTGTGTGTGTGTGTGTGTGTGTGTGTGTGTGTGTGTGTGTGTGTGTGTGTGTGTGTGTGTGTGTGGGAAGGGGAAGGGGAGGGGTCACTTGCTGTGTCCATGGTGACCTATCCCACAACGGCGGGATGACTCATGTCAGGGGTCCGCCGTCCACGCATAAACTTGCTTGCGCGCACCGACCATCACCACCTTTCATCCCACTGCTTCACTCTGTCAGCCTTTGACGCCGCATCAGTCTGGCCTTTGCCTTTGCATTTTTCACCGCAGTTGATGTCTTGCAGTAAATCAGACAGTGGCCTCATTGGCAAAGTGAACCGTGGCAAACTGGGTGGCTCTGCAAACGCACAATTTAGTCAGAGCACTCTGATCGGCTGTAATGGTTGCCAATCTGAGTAATGCCTGAAGCCGAAAAAGCCTGAAATGGCTGCGACTGGCTGAGATCGTCCAGCAAACTGCGTTATCGGCGCCAAGCAAATTCATCAGCAAAGTCTGGACTGCAAGACCCGAGTACTTCCCATGCCCAACACACAGGAAGGAGAAATAATGAAGCATTCAAACCCTCACCCCCTGACTTTTCATTTCTTATCGAAACACACTGCTGAGCTCATGACTCACTTTCGCTTTTGTTAAAGCACACAGTATTGCGCAACTCCAGTAATTCCAGTTGACATAAGAGCACAGCCTCGTGTCGTGTTGACTGAATAATTCACAGCGGCTCAGTGGGGCACGCTGCACATTGTTACCTAACCCTGCCAGAGACACTGTCACAGCAAAGAGACGGAGCAACGTTGTGCGTGTGTGAGTGTGTGTGTCTGTGCATGCGTGCGTATGTGTCTTGGAAGTGGGAAATTGGGGGTGAAGGAGGGAGGCATCGAGCTCCCAACACACAGGAAGATGGGGGAGAGTACAGAGATGAATGGTTTGCAGCAGGAAAATAGAAACGCATGACTTAGCGCATCAGTGTGGATCTGACCGAACAGGACCAAAAAAAAAAACCCCAAAAAACACATGGGCAGAAACGGCTTTCAGTACAGAGGAGGCGCTACATTTAATTCTTGCTTTTTAATTCAAATAAATAAAAAAGGTCCTGCACAAAAAACAAAACAAATAGAAGAATAAAATCCAGGATAATTAAACTGCCCAACAAGGAATGTGCACAACTGTAAAGACATCAAAAGCCAGCTGCCTTCATCCCACTGCAATAACAGTCTGACGCCTGTGTACTGCACCACACCAACGCTGCCAGTTTCCCCTCCGCGACAAAAAACAAAGCTTACAGAAATAACGCTGCCAACAACACATGGCACATGCATTTACAGAGCGTCTGCGCGCATGTGTGTGTGTGTGTGCGCATGTGTGTGTGTGTGCGCCGTAGCTGCGGGGAGTGAGGACTTCAGCATGAATAATTGAACACCGGGAGTCGGAGCCTGCCGTCTAAAAGGCAAAATGCCATGTGCCGGGTTCGTTTTATTAAATGGAAGGGACCGAGTCAAAGGTTGGATAGGAAGCAGCAGGAGAAGAAGATGGAGGAAAATATCTCCCAAATCCAACCAAAAGTTTGGACTCGCTCAGATCCTGATGGCAGGCTCAACAAAGTGGCCGCAGCTGCTCTGCCCCCCCCCCCCTCTCACCCTCTCACCCTCTCACCCTCCTCCGTCACCGTTGTATTATAGGGCAACACAGAGCCAGGGGTCAAAGGTCGGGAGGTTAAGGTGAGGGTTAAGGTCAGAACCATTTTCTAAAGCGCAACAATAGACTGATACTATATGACCTTGGCTGCGTAAACACATGCTCCCAGTAATTGATCCTTTGCAAAGAAGTGAAGCGGGACCCAATGAATAAAGACAATGTTATTATGCAACGGCGCAAAAGGAGCCGTCGGGTCACTGCCTTTTTAAGTCCCCCGTCATGATCTACAGCCATTGTTGAGTGAGCTGATGGGTAAATGGATGACTGTTGAATCCTACACTACTAATACCCCCAATTCTATTAAAGTTAGAGCAGAGGGGCAAAAAGGTCTCCTTGCAATGAGAAGGAATTAAATCAAACAAAAGCAACACTATCAGATTAGAAAACCACCTGCTTTTAAAATGCATGATTATAATGTACAACAGATGGGAGAGCATTACTCCATCATTTTCTGTGACTTTCTTTTTGTGTGTATTTTCCCTCGGACGCCATTAACAAACCATGTGGAAACTCTTTCACTGCCTTGGCTGTGGCGGTGACGGAGCTTCGAACTCATTAGCCCGTTTTGATAGATAAGAGGCTTGCAGCTGGAAAGCCACACTATCACCGGGGGCTTCGACGGGGTTTATAAAAGCGATGTAATCGCTTTTTGGCAATAGAAATCCAAAGAGTTTAGGGAGGTTAAGACTCACTGATTTGTGGATTTTAAATTGGATTGCGACTCGTTCAGAGCCAGATCCAACGTGGCAAATGGCTGTAATCTGAGGAGCGACCGCACGCGGCAGAATAAAACAGGAAATGGAGACGGTGTGAGTGGCAGTGATGTATTACAGGGAGAAACATGCAAAGCCCCGACGCTTTGTAGCCTTGCCTCATCATTTTGCATTCGTTCTCCCCTCCTCATTGCGATCGCCCCGTCCCCGAAATGCAACTTTCTTTGCGTTTGTCACCACGCTTTGCGCCATCACCATGCTCTCGTCTCATATATATATTTTTTAAGCTCATCAACATGATTTTTAATTCCCCACAGTAATCCTCTCCTCCCATCCCTCCTTCTTCTGCACTTGCTGTCAGATCTCTCTACTGCGGGCAAATTACACTTTTTTCAGATTACACCCCAATTAAAGACCCCGTTGGTATTCTTGACTGCATGCCGCATCCAGTCTCTGGAAATAGCAAAAAAAAAAAATGAACCAAGCTTGTGTGTGTAATCTAAAATACTGAGAGAAGGCTGTGTGTCTGTGTGTGTGTGTGTGTGTGTGTGTGTGTGTGTGTGTGTGTGTGTGCGTGTGTGTGCGTGTGTGTAATTGCAGACGGCACCCCCGCCCCTCAATGAATCCCAATTAATGATCCTATTTACACTTGTTGCCAGATTGATCAAAGTTTAGCGGGTGTGTGATCCACGGCCTTTTCATCTCAGCTGGTTTGGGGAGTCGCGGCTGGGCCTGCCGTGTCTGTGTACATACGTATGGAGGGTTGCAAGGGGAGGTTGTTAGTTGGCACAGCATGGGGTAGCTGGCACAAACATGGACAAGAGGCGTGGTGCAGGGTGTCGCTGCAAGCATTTAAGTGTTGTCTGTGAGGTGTGCACATAGGGCGCTGGTCGCTGCATGAGATCTGAAGGTCGACGTGAAAACAGCCATTCAAGGCTGAGGGCTGAAAACTACGCTGTCCCCACTCACATCTGGAAAAGTCTGCATCATCTGATGCACGAGTGGAACGTTTTTGCTTGCCTTTTGATTGCATATATGTGCAATGTGCATCCAAGCGAGGGGCATGCAGAAATGCAGCATTGCATTAACACACTCAAATGACAAAAATGAAATATTCTATATATTCTATAACAAGTATATTACAGGAGCTGCAACAGTGTCGATATCGCGAGCTACTGTTAGCATAAGATAGTTGCACATTGTGATCAACATCATCGTTGTCGCGGCTTGCTAGCTTGGTTCGTGTGTGTGACGTTTTCTTTCTCTTTGCAAATCCACAATAAACGGGTCAACGAGTAAGATGTCTTAAAAAGGGCAAAATGGCAGTGGGCAACCTCAGACAGCACTGTCCTCTACTATGTTGTTAGTACCCCGCACAGAAAGCCACACTGAGTTTTAAGTGTACTAGGAGAAGCATGCACTCTGCTTCAGTAATAATAATAGCAGCCATTGTCATTTCCGTTTATTGAATCCTTTTCACAGACACCTCTTTTAACTTTTCCTCAAAACTATTCCTTACCAAGTGTCACTTACTTATTATTGTTTTTGAAACATGCTCTTCATATCTGTAGTTTTGCAAAATATGTGCCCCATCCCCTTCTCCATTTCACTCGCGTGCACTTGTCTCTCCCTGCGTTGGGCCCTCAGGTCTTTGCCTGGTTAATTGTTTCAAACAGAGGGAAACTTTGAAGTCGCTGTCCCGTAAAATAATATTGCTCCCATTCGTTTACTGCCAGAGCTTTTGCCCCGGAGGGGCACAGCCGGAGATGAGGTTTTGGGAGGAGAAAAGCGAGATGACACAGAGAAAAACACAGACATAATGGGGAGGGGGTGACGGGAGACGGAGAAATGGGATTTTTCTGGCAACAAAAAAGGGGAGTAAACATGAAAGGATGGAGGATGGTGGAAAAAGAGGGAACAACAGTCGGGATGGCTTATCGACTCTCGGCCCCCTGGAACATTCATCACGTGAACAGAGCCCCTAATAACATACGTACTGTACCACGGCAACCACACGCATGCACTCACACAGCACTATTCCACTGCCTTCAAGGGTGTTTCACTGCAAATGCATTGTACTTTCCAAGCACTGCAGGAAAACAATGAATCCTTTGTTTAATTAATATGTATAGATTAAAAAATAGATAAAAATAAATAAAAGATTTTAATAAATTATAAAGAGAATAAAATATTGCATTTAGAATAAAATCTGCTCACTAAAACATCTGATTTTACAATCAATGACATAAAAAATATGCCACTAATCTGTCATAATATGGAAATGTGGAAATCAACAAGGCTTCTTTTTTTTTTATAGCTGCATGGCAATGATTTTTTCACTCATCACTGCTCACTCTCAGCACCAATGCCATTCACTCCCTCGCTTTCAATGGCGCACCCACACCGAAACATTTGACATTAGGATAAGCCACTATCCAAGACTGAATGATGACTTGCGAGTGTTTATGGCATCTTTTGCCATTGAGTGTGCTTGATTGAATAGATTAAATGGATCAGCTGAGAAGGTCATCAGGGGGACAGAGTCGGCTGCGGGATGACGTGCGAGAGAGGCGCTGTGTGTGTGTGTGTGTGTGTGTGTGTGTGTGTGTGTGTGTGTGCCTGGTGCTCTCTGCACAACGGAGGTCGAGAGATACCGTAAAAGTCACTCTTGTATAAATAGCAGCGCTCTCAATTAGCACGCCGCCTTCCCCTTCACCCCATGGCTCCATCACGGCAAAGTGGCAACAGCAAACAAAATGTCCCTCACTGCCTGTTTCCAACTCTCTGAGAGCGTGTGTGTGCACGTCTGAATGATTTATATCATTTTATTCCTGTTTTCTGGTGCTGCAGCATATATTTAGGCAGTGCGTGTCCTGTGAACAGCAGCTGGCCTGCAGCTGTGTCCTCCGCTGCAAGCAGCAGATATCGCACAGTGTGGTAAACCCAAGGCTAAATTTTCCCAGCTAACTTCTCCTGTTCCTCATAGTATGGAATCCCATAATAGTAGACAAATGGCTACCTAGCAACTGAGCCTAGCAACGGCGGCCGCCTAGATATGCTATCACTGTACAGGGGCACGGGGAGGTGGCGATGCTTCCACTTGGAGCTAAAGCGTGTTTTTATTAACGTGGGGGCACAGGGGGGGGGAAAATGGATCCGCCATAGCAACCGCAATGCAAGGACACAGGTCGTCCCTACTGCGTGCTAACACTATGAACGGTCTTTGATGAGTTGGTGTTTGGAGTCGCGGCTCGGGTCTCTGTCAGCACACACTCACACATATGCAAACAAAAACCGGAATGATTTCAGCACCTGGATAACATTTCCTCAACAAGTTACAGGAACGTCAGCGCAGCTCTTCTAAAATGTCACAGAATTAATAGACGGTCTTAAGGTTTTTTTTTTTCCCCCTCCACAGTGCTGTTTACTACGCCAAAGCAGGAAGACAGAATGCCAGCTTTGCCTCTTTCGACTGAGAAGTAATTTCACTCCTCATCCATAAATCAATTATGCATAATCCCCCGATACAGAGAATTAGTGGCCATTTAACATGAGGAAGCCAAGTGTTTGAGAGTGCTGACTGAGTGAGGGCACACGGACACTCGTGTGTGTTTGTGTTGGGGGGGAAACAGAGTAAGTGATGGTTTGCTTGTGCAGGAAGGAATACACTGCCGTAAACACGCTTCATGTACAGCTCCAAACAAGGTGTTGCGCCTGGAGTGTCCACAGAGATATGCAGAGCATAATAAACAGAGTCTGTATATATATCTGCTCCCACACCTCTTTGCCAAGCTAATGCAGCAGAGGTATGAATAGCCCAGTTTTTTTTTTTCCTTCTCGAAAACCTGGCAAACACTGTACCGTCATGGCTTGCAGCCTCTTGACAAGTTTATTGTCAGCAGCTACATTAAAAAAACAAAACAAAATAGAGGCTGTAGCGTCACACCTTAGTTGTGACTTTTAAAAAAGCAGTCTTGTTGGGTGTTTTATTAGCATATTGGGGAGAGAGCATGGAAAAATAATGACCAAATGTGAGATGTTATTTCTCTTCAAGCGTGCATCAAGGGTGCTGGTGATGAAGGGAATAAAATAGAGGATACGAGTGCTGGTGCAAAAGTATTTCTCCAATAAAGTTGAACAAATTCATGGCAAAACTTGTTTTTTTCCTTCTGAGTCACAGCTCTGGAAAGCTTTAGCACATTAGCTGGCATTCTTTTAGGACAAATTCTGTCTTAATAACATTTCCCCCCTCCTGCACCATGCATCTCTCCTACTCGTTTGCGAGTTTTTCGCTCGTCCTCGAAAGTGACAAAACTTTACAAATTGACATTGCGCGTTCATTTCTCAACCGCGGGTAGACGCAGTGGCACAAATAAGACAGAAGGGGATCTCACCATCCTGTGAGCCAGTGAGACCAAGGGCAAGGCGTGGAAATTAAAAAGCCTGGGCTGAGTGGCAGCTGAAGCCGCCGGGGAGCAGCACTGGGCGGCGGAGGCGTCGTGCAGGAGCAGCACCAAGAGAAGATTATTTGACTGACAAACAGCTTCTCCTGTGAGGTGTCCTGCAAAAGGGCAAAACAAGGGGGCAAATATTCCTCCCTCAGCTCTGGCATACTTCGCTGCTCCTTCCTCTCTCCCCCTCTCTCTCTCTCTCTCTCTCTGTCTCCTCCGTCGCTCGTCTGGAGAGGGTGGGGGCTGATGTTTCTATTTCCAAACGTGTCTCACTTAGCGAGTCTTCGTCAGCCAAGTCTGTGGCCCACGCTGTGAGGAACAGGGCGCCTGCCAACACGTCCTAACACGCACCAAAGCTACGTCTGCAGTCGTGCCAAGCCACCGGGGGACGACGAGCCTAACTGCAGGGCACGGCATCGCGACACCGGTGAGAAAAAAAAAAGCCCCTCAAAATATGAGTTTCACCTTTGAATGTGCATTGCGGTAGACCCAGCTCACGTGCTGGGAATGTGAGCGTGACGCAAATGACTTGATTTTTTATTTTTTTTTTGGCACCGTTGGAAGATATTTTGGAGGATTCTGTTGGTATATCGACACTCAAGTGTTCGTACCGCTGGAACTCAACAGGTCTCCACGCACCGCTTGGCTTTTCGCATTCCCCGAGCTTTAGTGCGGCTTGCAAAAGCTCACTCGGTAAGTGACCGCCGAGCTGCTGAGGAGGACCGCAGCCAAGCTGTGGTGGCGGTGGTGGCGGTGGTGGCGGCGGCAGCGGAAGAGGAGGACAGCGGTTCCCGTTGGTCTGCCAGCTGCAGAAGCTGAGACTAAACTGCAGTAAGGAGGACAGATCTGGAGAGCCAAAGCAGATGGAAGGGCCGCGGCCACACGTCGACTTGGCTGTGCTTCTCACAGTTATTTTTAAGGGGGGCAAATACAGAAGGGTTGATTTGCAAAGGGATGAGGACAGAAAAAGACTGCAGGATTGTCACACACCCTCATTTTACATAACATAACACTCTTCTTCACTCCTCCATCCATCTTCCCTTCATCCTGGTGTTTCTCTCTCCACTCCTCCCCCTCACACACACTTTTTCTCTGATTGCTATTCAGCACATGGTGGTGGCTGAGCCTTTTCTCCTTCCTCTATGTGCAGAGGGCTTAACTTTAATAAAAGGGCAGGAGTTGATTACATATGGGGAGCAAAACTAGGCCTCCATCTCCTGGGAGGAGCGTCGTAGACAGCATGCCGTGTTGAGTTTTAGTCAACAATAAAAGCCCAGAGGAGGAGGAGGGTGGGAATAAAAAAAGAGGGGGGGTGGGGGGGTGGAGGGGTGGGGGGGGTTGGATGGGTTGGATGGGTGGGTTGAGCACATCAGCAGCATCCTTGAGAGTCAAATTTCCCAGGGTGCTCGAGTGTCAGGAATCAAGGACATGAAGAAAGAGCATGAAAAAAATAGCCGCAGCCGCGGCTCTTTAGAGGATTCGGCAGGTGCCGGCATGCCAGCGCATTAGAAGGCACATCAAAAACGTGCACGCGGACACACACCCCTCTCAACAGTTTACGGTGCTGCAGAGCTAACCCAGATCCATCCCTGACTATTACGGCAAAGGCTGGACTGAGGTTATGTTGGCTGATGGCGCGCTGGCAAGGAGGCTCCCACAGATTGGAGAGGAACACATGGTATTCCCAGTGCCTTTTTATTTTTGTTTTTGCTTACAAAAAGAGCATTCTGCAACATTTCTGCTGCAGCCTTTCCCAACGGATCATTTCTGGCCTGTTTAAAGCTACATTCAGGGTAAGAAAAAAGGGTGTGTGTGGGGGGAGGATCTGAACGAGCATCTAGTTCTGCTTATCTGACAATTTCCATCACATCACACTGAGCATCTCTGCGTGCATTTCTTTTTTTATGACACTATCAAACATTTTTAAGCAGTACATGCACAAAAAACACAAGAGAGGCGTTCACACACGGTCGGGTCGGTTTTGTTATCCACGTTACACAGAGTCCAGGTCGCACAGCGGGTACGAATATCAAGCAGAAGGGAGTCGGTGCTTGCTGAGGACGACGGTGAGTGAAGCAGAGGCGGTAGATGGTCGGCGGTGATCAAGTCTCACGTGTGGCAGCTGGAGAGAGTGTGTTTGTGGGAGTGATTCTGGATTCGGGGGGGGGATCACAGCGGTGTTGCAAGCTGCATGTCAATGGGAAACAAAAGAGAAACTCTTTGTTTTATACTCCAAGTAGTTTTCTTTCCACACCAATTTCACCTCATTATTTAACAACAGGAATTGTCTCTAACCTGAGTTTGGCAATTACAATTCTGTGTGCGGCAAGGGGAGAAAATAAAATCCTCTAATCCTAAGAGGGTGGCGGTGTAGCCGAGATAAAAATCCACTTATTAAGGTCTGTCTCGAGGAAGGGAGAACGACGGGAAGAACAGAGGAGGTGAAGCTGAGAAGACAGAGGAGGAAGGATTGGCTGGCAAGATTACAGCTGTTATTTTTTGTTCTGCTTTTTACTTGACTCGTACTTTTTTTTATAACACCATTCCCGTCTTTATCTCTTCCTATTCCCCCCAATCTCTTGTATTTATTCTCTCAATTTCTCCTCACTCTCCATTTTTGCTGTCACCGTGTCCGCAGAGCCACTCCGGTACCTGAGGCACACTGCGAATCTCCGTGTCAGGGAGACAGGACCCTGGGAGCCTCGTAAGAATGTTTATGCCAGCATTTGCGTAATGGTCGAGACAGAGTCGTTTAAAATCGCAAAACTCGACACCTCCGAGGCTACCACAGAGGCAGTGAGCGCGCTAGCGTGTGCGAGCGCGCTGCGCCCGAGAGATGACGAGCTGGACGGACTTGGCAATAAAAGAATGCGCAAATAGGCCAAAATAAACACGCGGGGGGCGCTGGGAAATGCAAGCAGTGTTTGCACGGGGAGGTAGTGCATATGGCAGAACCTTCAAAAGCAGGCGACGAAATGAAACCAAAGACAAACATCAACATATGGAAATACCTCGCACGCACTCGCATCGCACCTTCCACTCATGTGCATTTTTTTCATTTTCCTTGAATCTCCAGGAGGTTTCAACGTACACACACACAAATAACGGTTCCCCCCCCACCGAGCAGCACACAAACAAAGCATACATCCTGCTGTTTAGCTTAGCTGCAGCAGCTGACAGCCTGCGAGCAGCTACTGCACGGAGGACAGAAGGAATGACCCACTTGTGTAGCAAACTGTTCCCCGTAGAACCAGAAGGGTGGAAATGAAGGGGAGAAAAAGATGTGTGCGAGGGACCCTAGAGCGCCCCCAAGAGACCAACGATGCACAATGACCTGCTGTGGGGATGCAGGGGCAGGGTGTGGGGGGGGGCGGGAAGCAGAGGGTTCACCTGCAGCGGCGTGTCCTCCACGGCTGCTCGGGCTCAGCCATAAATCACAGGAATGCGGAGGGAGGCACTAAGTTGGACAGATGGAGGCACGGAGGAGAGAAGGAGGTAAAAGAATGAGAAAAAGAAAGATGATTTTCACCACGGAGGACGAAAAGACGGAAAGTTAGTGCAGCAGTACAGGGAGCAGGCGCACCAAATGGGTCTGCTTCAACCAGCTCCATCCATCAATGATCTCGAGAAAATCCATTACACACCCAAAGTGATGAAAGTTCTCAGAGAGCGAAACAAGAAGAAAAGAGATGTTACACGAGAGAAACATTCTCAACAGGCCTCTAGGAACCGCCACCAACAGGAGATTTAAACTAATTTAGCCCCCATCAGATCATAATAATTAAAGCGTAACTTTTAAGTCTTACTCTCTGAAACATGACACATACTGGCTGATGATAAAACAGTTTTATTAGCTCTTCATCAGGTGTGGGAGAGCCTGTTTCTTCACAGTCTGCTAAGCAAGGGCAATTAACGCAAACTTCAAGAGCTTTTTGAAAATGTAAATAGGAAAAATAAAAACGCTGTCACGGGAGGTGTGACTCTACGTGCACCACGTTCGGTTGCCAGCGTGACAGTTGTGCCGGCAGTGTTTCCCCGCGGTAACCTGCGCGACATTCCAGCAGGAGCGAAAACGGGGAGAGAAGCGCCGGGCCTCACTAATTACGTTGCCATTTGCTGGCTTGACACGGACTTGATGCGGACGAAGGGTGTTAATAGAGATGCTAATTAACAGATGCGGGCTTTCAGGGTGAGTTTGACAAGGCCAGGTTCAAACGGGGGAAAAAAAGAACCCAACCCTCTCACAGTGGCTACACGGGGTGACACATTTGAGAGGTGGAACTTTGCAGTTAGCTCCTGTCATCTCGAGCAGGAGCGTGTTTTCATATGCCTCTGCCGTATGACGGTCCCACGCTTCTCCACGATGTCGCGTCTTCACCCTTGACCTCTCTGCACACAGATATGGCCGCCTGTGCATACTTAAATGGCTTTATTTTCTTTTCTTAAAAAAAAGAAAATGCTTCTACAGCAAAAAAGAAAATGAATAGGCTTTTGTGGAGGCAGATTAGTGAATTATGCTGTAAACAGCACATTCTTCACAACCTCCATCACTCTGATGCTTCTGCAGGCGCACTTGCTCCAGTGCGCGCACGCACGCTCTGGCACAAAAGTCACTCCTGCTGGAAATATGGCCGTGCACCAAGGTCTCAGAACTCAGAGGTGTTTCGCTGACACCCGGCGAGGGGAGGACGCCAGGAGAAAAAAAGGCACAAGTTTCCCTCGCGATCAAAGCGCCGATTCCGCATTTCATGTCAGCCCTTTGATATGTTGACATATCCAGACCTTGAATCATCGCGCCGAGCCTCCAACCTTATCGTAACCCCAAGCCAGGAACAAAACCGAGTCAACCGCAGTTCAAAACCTGTCAGGGAGCGGAGACATCAGCACCGGAGAAGTTAGTGGGGTTTTTTTTTCCTTCCCCTCTACAACTTCTCGACGCGGCTGGAGCCTTTTCAACTAGGCGTACGCGGCGCGGAGGAAAGCCACTCAAATCACTCACGGCCCAATTGACTGCCACATACCGGCGCTCGCCTCAACAAGAGGCAACTCAGAAGAGTGAGGTGGAACTGTTTTACCGCTCTCATCTTCACACTCCTGTCAGACAGGCTTCAGCCATGTCCCCATGCTGAGTCAGAGGCTTTCTCCTCAGATCGCCGCCCTCTGATCCCTCTTCACTCCCACACTCTCGCTCCTCTTGCACCTCATCTTTCTCATATCACTATTTCAATTTAAAAGAAACAACTTGTTGCATGCATGGCATATACATATGTATATACATACATATATATATATATATATATATATATATATACATATGTGTTTGTGTGTGTGTGTGTGTGTGTGTGTATATATATATGTCTGTGTGTAAAAAAGAAAAAAATCCAGCAAGAACATCCAAGGTTGATTTTAGTTGTGCAGAAAAAAAAAACGGACGCAGTGACTCAGCAAGCCAGAGAAATATCACCGGCAACTGAGAAGCAACACCCCAAGGACCGTGATTCATTGCTCCCAGCCTCACCTTTATGACGGACTGCTGCAGCTAGATGCAAGCCAGTGGTTCTGACTTAGGGTGTGCGCGTCATCTGCACCTGCAGCAAAGCAGCTGGCTACCAAGGTTGATTTTTTTCGTGTGTGTGTGTGTGTGTGTGTGTGTATGTGTGCATGTGTGTGTGCGCTATTGCCCAGCTCCGCCCCTGGCAGCTCATCAATTATAAAGAAGCCCCAGAAGAGAGGGAGGGAAGAAGGGGGGACACGGATAAGCGACAGCATCTATAAATACAACACCTGAACGGCTCACGTGAGCTGAACAGATTCTTTTTTTTCTTTTTTTTTTGCATGTGACTGCACACGTGCACATGTACACGTGCACACACACACACACACACACACACACACACACACACACACACACAGACGAAGGTTAACAGAGAAAGTGGCAGCAATGTCATCCACTCTGTGAGGGGCAATTTAGGTGTGTGTGTGTGTGTGTGTGTGTGTGTACGTGTGTGTGTGTGTGTGTGTGTCAGGAGACAGGGACAAGGTGCACACTTGCCATGTGATACACTGAGGAAAGGTTGCTTTGCCCCTTCTTTTTCTTCATGTCCCTTATCAACCAAAAAGGAAAAGTTAGTGTGAGTGAGTGAGTGAGTGAGTGAGTGTAATGGTGTGGAAGACGTGCTCTCTCACTCCCTGAGGGTTCCGTGTTCTCTACTTCTGACTCTGTCACCACGTCCAGCCTTTAAACTCATTCCTTTTTGTTGGTTGGGTGGATTTTTCTTTTGTTGGCTTTCTGCATTTTTCTGCGCTCTTCACTTTTCATCGCTCTCCCCAGCCATGTGTTGCACATTCAATCTACCCAGCAATATGCCCTCTCACTATCTCTCCATCTGTCTTTTCAATTCCACCATCATACGTCCATGCATCAGACTGCATCCATCATCATCCCCTCCTTTCTCTCTCTCCTTTTTTCAGAGCGTCATCAGTTTCACATACTGACCTCCACGCCCCACCTCCTGCCCTGCATATTTCTCTTTCTCTTCTTCGTCATCTCTCTTTTTCCACTTTCCTCTCACTTCAACTCCAAGTTTGCCTGCTGGCTGACCTGAGTGTGGGCGTCGTGCAGCTCACTCTCCCTGGCTTGCTGGCTGGCTGGCTGGCTGACTGGCTGACTGGCTGGCTGGCTGGCTGGCTGGCTGCTGGGTCATAATTTTTTATGTTGGTACCATGCATGGAGAGCGCTGTACATTCTGCAACAGCCACACTTTGGTGCTGTTCCCAAGCCATTACTGGACCTTACCCCTCTGAATTGTGTGATTTCCTGCACAGTTGTGGCAAATTCAAATTCAAATTGCTCATAAACAACTACGGGCAGTTTCAGCAAGAGAAACTCCAGTTTGGATTAGGGCCCAAGGAAACCACCGTGCAACTAGCAGTTATGAAATGAAATATTAGAAGGGAGACCGACTGGAATAATGCTGCTAAAAAGGAATCATAAGGTAGCGGCGGCTTACCGTGGGGCTACTACAGACCAATTCTCCTTGACATGCCTCTCTGCCTCAACAACGAATGGCTTGGGGACAGGCGAAATGAAAAAAACATGTCTGCATTACAGCTGTGTGTTTAATCCCTCAATCTTTTCAATCCTAAACCGTTCTGAGCTGGGCGGCACCTGGCATCAAACCAGCCCACTATCAGCGGATCGGATCGTCCTAATATGCACTCGCAGCGTATTGTAACAGCGTGACGCGAGCTTCCCAGGGAATGAAATACAGAGTTCAATACACTCCCCAATATCAGAGCATCTTCCATACATTCCAGCCCGCGCTGCCATGGCAACTCACTCGCTCAGCTTTTGCCGTAGTGTGTGCCGTTACGCTAGCTGACGCAGGAGCAGAAACACAGACGCACGCTTACACATACACACGCACACACACACACGCTGAGTGCCAGGGTAGCGAGGACGACTGCTGAGGAATACTTAACAGTACGAGAACATTGGCATTCTGGGAATGTTGGCTGACTGCAGCAGCAGTTTAGACCACTGGCCAGCATGAATGGACCAGTGTGTGCGGTTGTAATGGCTGCGGGCCAGCATGATAGCAGGGCAGTGTGCGAGCGAGGGCACCTGCGTTGAAGACCACTGTATTTGTAGCTTCGCAGTAATAAAAAATACAAGGTAGGGGAGGCTTGTAGAGTCCGTGCTCAATGTCTGCCCGTCCTAAAGCATATTTCATCATTAGCTCTAAGCAGTTAATCCTCTGCTCCACTGACCATGGCACAGCTCAGCCCATTTCAATAATCTGCATCTGGGGCTAACCAACCCATCATCCACACATGCATATGTATATATACGCACACACAAGCGCACATGCACACCCAAGTACACACGCAAAACAAGGACACAATCAACTCCAGAAACATATGGGACTCGTCCATAGCAATAAATATCTCTCTCACCCCCACACACCCATATATACCCTCCATCTACCATCTATTGTGCAGACAACAAAGCCAGTAAACAGAGGAGGTCAGGTTCATTTATTAGACAGTGACGGTCACAGAAATGCAATGTTACTACTGTGTTTGTTTAAAAGGAAGCTAATCCAATGCTTGCTTCGATTAATGCTTATGCACAGTCTTAACCTTCAACCAGGTTGGACTATAGGGTTTGCATTGATGCTGGCTGCACTCAAGTCAGATCTATGTTTTGTGCAGTGAAAATTCTTTGTAATAATTGATATATTTACTCAACAAAAGGGCGTGATGTGAAAACAGAATTTGTGCTGACGAGAGGGAAACGGGAGGGTGGAAGAATTTCACTGAAAGATAAACAGCACACAAGCAATCAAACACGGTATCACACAGGTAGCGTGAGTGAAAACAATCGCAAGAAACTATGGCAGCCGTTGAGTCCAAAGCGAGTTTGACCTTTCGCTTCGTGACAACAACCATTAACCATTCAGCGTTGGAATTGACCTGTTTCACGCTCGTGCCATCTCCCCTGACAACGCTAAATGACAGATCAACCCACCCACTCTCGCTATTATTCCTTCTCTAGCGATAGCCGTCTAAACTACCAGTCTGTCTGGCTCTTTATCTCTCATGTCGGCCTTCCTGCCTCCTCGCTCTTTGTCTGCCTGAGGTTTTATTTGCTCCCGCCGTCGAGCCTCCCAGTCTGGAACCGGCTGAAAAGTGGCAACCGCAGTCAAGAGGTGAAACACTATAAAACCAAATGGCAAAAAAAAAAAAAAAAAACTTTTTTTTTTTTTTTTTTACTGCTACAGCTGAAGGAGGTGAGAGGACAAAATCAAAGATGCACTCACACATCTGCATTGACAGGGCAACATCAACCAACATTCAATAGCTGAAAAGCCAAAGACAGGCTGCTTCCTCGCCGCTGCCTCTGGCAGGTTCAAGGTTAGCTGCTCATTGTATTGAGCGCCAATGCTCGCCTATCGGGAATGACAGCGGAGATGCATTAGCACCTCAGCAGGTGGCCGACAATCTCATCTCTTCCCTCTCTTCACACGTCCCCCCCCCACATCGCCTGAGCCCACCACCCCACCCTGGCTCCATGGAGACACTTGGCCAGCCTTCTGGGTCAGGCAGAGTGCACGGCATGTGTGCAGTTTGCTCACTGATGCGCCAACGTGTGCTTATGCCAGTCCAAGCACCTGCGTATTGTTGTTGCGTTACCGTGCATTTGTGTCCCATGCATGCTGATGTGTAGCCCGGCCAGAATAGTAGGGGGGGGGTTAAGGTCTTTTCTTCTTGACCTGCTACCGAGCACTGACCTGCACTAAATGGCTTCAAAAAAGCTTCTCCTGCCACAGCCTTTTATCTCCATCTCATCTCCATCTCCTAAAAGCCACAGACCGGCGCGCACACAAACTGACCGACGGACAGGCGGATCGGAGCCATATGGTCCATTCACTTGCAGTGGCAGGAGGTAGTCATCAAAGAGCTCTCGCGGCATCTCCACTCAGCCGTGGAGGGATAAACAGTGGGAGACGGGGAGAGGCGACGGCGGGAGGATGGAGGAAATTATGAGGAGTGGGCAAAAAGAAGAAAGAGGCAAACAGGGTGTGACCAAACTTCAGAGGATGCTCGGAACTGAAAAGCTGGAAGTGGGGGGTGCAAAGAAGTCCGGCGCGATTGTGGTTTGAAGCCCTTTGTGAGGCGCTAAAGGGCGGCCGCGGCGCAGGCTGCGGCTACGCTATTCTCCAGATTCTGACAGCAATGCATGTTTTGTGCTGACAGGAGGCTGCTACACATTCAGCTTAGAGTGTGTCAATCCACAATAAGACAGCCACTCTGCATCAGAGACATCTAAGGCATGGGTTACAGAGTGTGTGTGTGTGTGTGTGTGTGTGTGTGTGTGTACGTGCATGCGTCTGAAGTCTTTGTATTCTTGTGCTTCCCTTTTTGTGAGAATGAGACTTAAAAGAGGTGACGATGAGTGAAAAGAGAAGAAACTTCGGCTGGTCCGTGATTTCTTCAAATGCCTGTTTGAGAGCGCAGACTTAAAGGATTTTAAAAGGATTAGTAAAAGTGAATATAGATAGATAGATAGATAGACAGATAGATAGATAGATAGATATGAAGATCTTGTGTTTCTATTTTATCTGTTGGTGATTATGCATTATTTCCCAGACCTTGAAAACCAGAGGATTTTCATCTTGTTTTTCCCCGTGCTCATTCCATCATCATAATCATCACCATCACCATCACCATCATACTACTACTGCTTATTCTAGGAAAAATCCATGCAATTTGCGTTCCCCACCCAGACAAAGTCAAAATTAATGGCTGATACACTAGCACCTCAATTTATGCACGATGGTTAAGCTTAGCTCTGACTACTAAAAAAAAAAAAAAGGTACATCACCCTAGTGGCAGCCCTTGTCAATAAACACAGACACTCCTACTTGTAATCTACCCCACAGACCTGATGTCACAGCAGAACCCACGCCTACCCTCCCCTTCCCCTTCGATTGAGTAAAACAATTTCACGAGCAAATTGAATTATTTCACTCAGCTTCCGGTACAGGCTAGGCTTCATGATGTCATAAAGTCCAGCCTGTAAACGCAAATGTCCAGCGCAGCCCAAACACTGTCGCATTGATGTCCAGCCACTTGCTTTTACCGTAATTCTTATATTTACTCAGGCTGATGCGTTAGTCACAGGGTCGTAAATAACGGAAAGGAAGGAAGGTTGAGTACAAAAAGGAAGGAGGAGGTGGAGGAGGAGGAGACTGAGGAATGGAACGCGGAAGGCGAAAGAGTCTATATAAATCAACATCCATTAGCTGGGAGGGTTATAAAGGCGCTGATGAAGAAGGTGGGCCGAGGCTTCGGCTCTTTTATTGTCTTGTTGTTGTCTTTCATTGCCTGTGATGTCATCTAATGGTATACAGTTAACGACAGGGGAGGGAAAGTATGGACATGGGGAGGGGAGGATTGGCTTGTAATGGGGCAGTGTGACTGCGTCTGCACGCCCAGGTTGACCAGGGAGAAGCAACACCTTCAGCCAAAGTGGGCACTTCGCTCTGACTTTTCTTTACTGGGATAAACCAAACACCCAGTGGCAAAAAAAATAGCTTTTTTAAGGGAAACATAAGGTTAAAGATCTTAGGTTTGTTCTCCCTGTGTGGTTGGAGTGGTTGGTGTCTCTATGTGGCCCTGCGATGAAGTGGCCACTTGTCCAGGGTGTCACGCTGCCTTCATCCTATGACAGCTGGAAGAGGCTCCAGCAAACCCCCGTGACCCTGACGCTCAGGAAGTATTGGATGGACGGATGGATGGATGGATGGATGGATGGAGGTAAGGTCAAGCAGAAGAAAAAGCAATATGAGGGAAACATCAAAACCTGGAATGAATTGGTGTGTTCACAACCACTGTATTTTCTTTGTCTAAATGGCTCTTACATCGCCACACACAACAGGTATCAGTGTATTATCAAGCAGCTTTAAACGCTTGACTTGCGCTTTGGGGCTGGCGATCAACAAAAGCCGGCACTCCAGTCAGACTCTGCATCGACAAGAGGGGGGGGGACACACACACACACCCATCTTTGGACACAGATTGCTTGTTCTGGTCCTAACTGCGTATTTGTCTAACTTTCTCCGCTATTCAACCATCCTGCATATCAACTCCAAAAAGCCACCCTGCTATCAGACATGCTTTTTTTGGGGGGGGAGAAAACACTCCATCTCTGTCCAATCTCTCCAGTCCAGCTCATCCCTCGCTCTTCCTCCCCTCTGTGTAATGCTATTTTCCCTCCGCCTGTAATACTCACAGGCCGAGCCACCCAGGAATTAGTCTCAGTCATGGCATGTGAGGAACTCTCTCTCTTCCTCTGTATGTGTGTGTGTGTGTGTCTGTGTGTGTGCATTAAAAAAGTAGAAGGAAAAAGCACAACAACTACCACACATCCATCACACCTTACAGCACACTGCATCATCCCATTATCCCCCTTCTCAGAAAGGCTGCTGCACAAGCGTCAGGGCCGGGCCACGGGAAGAGTTGAAAGGTTGGAGACGCAACATGGCAAAATCCAGCTAATCCAGTGCTGTTTCATACTGAGATGGCAAATCTTGTTTAGCCAAGCACTTTGTCAAACAGAATGTAAAAAAAAAAGTTGTTTATTTATTCCTTTTTAATATTTTGAGGAACAGACAGATACGGTCAAACACCTTGAGCTCAGCAAATTATTTCAGTGGCTTTGAGGATTTAAGAGAAGCCATCGGACACTCTCCCCCAAATGTTTACCACACTCATCTGCACCAATGGGTCTGCTCTTTATAGAAATACAAAGAAACTGTAGAATTATCCAGCACTTTTTTTTTTTGCTCTCGTCTCTAAATCCAATGAATGGTGCATTTTGTCCCCTTCCGATCCTGTAATTTTCCACCAGAAACAGAAAAGAAACTTTGCCTAATCGATTTTGCAACATGCTGATCTGTGCTGTCTGGCAAGTTCCACAACATGCTGATGTGTGCTACAATCTGCCCCCAGGGCTCTGGATTTTCTGCAAGTCCAAAGTGAAGAAAGAGAGAGTGAGAGAGAGAGAGAGAGAGAGAGAGAGAGAGTGGCCTCCAGCCTCTCTGATGCTGCTTGTGTACATGTGTACATGGCCGTATATGTTGCAGTGGCTGAGGAGGATGTGGGAGATACCAGATAGGCTCGAGAAATAAAATCCCCTCAGGGGTTTCTCCTGATCCTCCTGTCCTCAAAACAGACGCGCATGCGCACTCAAGTTGCCTTTACTCTCGTTCTCTCTCCGTTATGTACACGCGCGCGCACACACACACGCGCGCGCGCGCACACACACACGCGCGCGCACACACACACACACACACACACACACACACACACACACACACACACACACACACACGCAGAGCTCTTCCTCCTTCAAATACAGCCAACTCAGCTGATTTGACTGAAAGTCAATCCGCCCTACAACTACTACCCTTCCTCGGATAGCCAGCTATTCCCAATTCCCAGCCTTTTGCTCCAAATTCCGACACAGAGAAAAGCAAATCTTGCCCTCTGTCCATCCATCCAACCTCGTGCTCTGGTTTTCCTTACCTTCTTCACGCGTCCACTTTTCGTGCCCACGAAGACCAGCGAGTGGTTCTTGTAGACGTAGGCGATGACGGAGGTCATTTTGTCGAAGGCGTCCGAGTAGAGCGGCTTCCCACGCACCATCTCAGAGACGCCCAGTGGCGCGTTCATGTCGAGGCCGCAGAAGTCGTCGTCGATGGTCAACAGCTGTGGAGAAGAGAGGAGAAGAGAAGGAGGAATAGTTTAGTAATTGCGGGCAAAGTAGTCGACACCCCATTTTAACAGTGGCATCATTCAGTGATGAGAATCCTGGTGCTGCAGCTCTCTAAAGTGAGGATCAAGGACCTGGTAGGTCAATGAGGTTCTTCAGGCCTGGACAAAAGCACTTATTTTAGCCTGCTACAACAGAAAGGCTGATAACGGACAAATTGATGATGTAAATACCATCACTTTTCCACTTGTACAAGTACTGATCCATCTAGAAGTCCAAGTTGGTGCCTCCAAAATGGGTTCCTGGCTTACAACATACCAACATACCATTTATTTGTCCATAAATAAGCATTTGATTAAAAAAAATAATAATAATGGCATGCATTATAAATATTTTTGGGTCGATTACTTTCAAGAAAAGCAGAGGTCAAACGCAGACAAATGTAATGGGTATAAGAGGACGTGTGAGAATTTGTATGGCGCCAGAACACACGTGCCAAGCAGCAAACAGAACGAGAGAGGGGGAGACGAAGATAGAAGAAGACTGCAGTCAGGCGCTTGCTCTGTAATAGCGCCAGAGGCTGCTCTGTCAGGCACAATCCCCCAAAGTCCAACCAGTGCAACAGCTACTGCAGAAAATGCCAATGCGGCAAGATATTCAATGAGAAATGATTCAAAGTGAACTGTTTGGGGGTAAAAAAAAAATAAAATAAAACAGTACTGCATCGTCACACAGGCAATTTGCTGCATTGCATCAAAGCCTAGAGTGTTATATTAGCTATGTGCATGTGCACGCTGCAGTGATTCTGTCCTAAAGTGACAACTTTCATTTTTAACGCCTCAGAATATTTTATGCTTTGCTGCATGTGTTTTAATATAGGAGTTGGGCATTCATGTCAGTGTGTGGACATCTCTTCTGATGGGATATGATAAGAAAATAATTGTGTTTATGGAAACAACTCAAGATTAGCGACACATCAAAGCAGTTGGTTGCAGGGAGGATGTTAAAACGACATTCGCAGAGAGAGCATGAACAATAAGACAGGACTAGAAAAGAAAAGATACATAGCGCATACAAATATTCAGATGTGAAGAACCTCAAATGCTGAAGGAATGCAAAACTTGAGCAAAAGAATTGCAGAAACCAAGAGGGCATCTTTTTCTTTTTACACGCGGCACAAAGAATTTGTCTTCCCCCCGGATTCAAAGCCAACAAAGCCACGAGGATGTGCTGATGCCCAGTGGTTACAACTGTCGGTGGTGGGAAGCTCTGAAGGCTCTTTTTCGTTTACGTCTCATTTTCCAGGTATTTTTCTTCTCCTCTCCCCGTCCCTCTTGAAAAGCACGACCCCCTGGGCTCTCGATCAATCTGGTGAGCACCAAGTGTCTCCTCACAACCTTTCACTAAAGGGCATCATCATCAGAAGCCTCAGACCAGAGCCGGAGAAATATGAGGCCTGCTTTCATTAGACAAATGGAACACGGACGGTGTGAGCTGCAAGGGGCTTCGGGCGATAAGAGGAAGGAGGGGTGGGTGGGCTGTGGGGGGAGGGGGAGCAGGTCTCTTATGAAGCGGTGTGAGAGATCAATAGAGATGACCCGGATTTGGGTCAAGATCATGTCACGCGGTCGTAGCGGGGTGACATGAGGACGGAGAGGCAGCATGAGGACGGAGAGAGGAAGAGGGGATGTGATAGAGAAGTGAGCAGGAAGGAGGTGCCGAAGAGAGCGAACAAAGATGAATACCTCTCCGGGATGAAATCGTATTAAAGTCCTCTTCCCCTCTCCCCCTCCAGGACCTCTTCAGAATGAGCATTTGTCAAAGGCCGCGCCTCGGCCCTGCAAGTCTGTTGATGACTCACTGCGACGTAAATACTAACCTGATGAGAGCGACGCTAACGCCACAAAACTGCGGTGAAATAATCACCCTTACTGTCTCTGACATATCGGAGAGTCACTGCTAATCTCATTGAGCGTCTAATTATCCCGAGGTTCTCTTTGCTTGTCACAGCATCTGGACTCTTTCATATTTTCTTATTTTCCCTGACAGAGAGGAACACCTTCCCTCTGTCGCCGTGAATAATAACGGAGACTCATCACAGCAGGGGTTCAAAGGTTAACACGGCCTATTAGAGGCAAAATGGAGTACTCTGTAGCGCTTGGAGCCTCTGTGATTGAACACAAGTATAGGAGATGATACATGTTTCCTCAGAGATTGATTACTTTTCCTCTAAAAGCGCTTTTCATCATTTTGGGAAAAAAAAAAAAAAAAAGACAAAAAGAAAGTGACTTCACATCATCTGTCTGTTGCTGTCAGCTGTGTTTGTGTCTGTGTGAAGTGAAGGGGTGAGGGCGCGCGCACCACTTTCTCATGCATAAAGAGGAATGTGGGTGTGCAGCTGGGTGGGCGGGTGCGCGTGTGTTTTCATCTCCCGTTACTGACACACGCTGTATTATTTCTGCCGGTTGCCAATCACTGTCGCCATCTCCCTCCCGCCTCCTGCAATCCAACGTAATACACTTGGTCTGTCAGCCGCTCGCCCTAAGAAGACATGTTTTTATTACCCTTTGCTGAAGGCGCGACATTTGTAGTTGTGTTACTGGAGATATTTCCCAGTCAGAATAACAAACAATATTCGCGTGGCCTTTTGACACACCTGCGCGAGGAAGACGCGGCTGCCCCGACCTCCACTCCGCCTGTTTCCTCCAACACGTTTCCATCACTGAACTCTCTCCCTCAGTGCCGGACACACACGCTGTTTTCTTTTCGGGGCGCCTGATTTGTTATTGCTGTGCTGGTGCAGTGAATGAGCGTACGCACATTTTTTAAAAGGATCTTTTAAACATTTGACTGTGTTAAAAAAAAATCTGGTTTAACTATTTTGTTTTGTCATTCGTGCTGTTAAGCCACTGCATTCTTACCAATTGCACTAAATGAATAAACAAGATGATATCAATGCTGGTATTGCTAAATATTGGCAATTACGCTTTGGTTAAACCGAAAACTTTTTGTTGTGTTTTTTTGTTTTTTTGTGCTCTTTGTATTGTTGATATTCTGGGTAATTTCATGGATTGTACAAGACTGCCAAATTAAGCCTCGGCTTCAGCCTACTAGCCTTATTTTGTTTTGTTTTTTGTCAGTTAATTGGAATCAATTTCAGTATTTGTTGTATGTCCTTCGGTTTTTATTGTGTAAAATGTGTCTTGATGGGAACATGTGAATGTGTTTGTGAGCCCTGACGAAGAAGAATTTCTGTCACCATCTGGAACAGACAATAAAGTATTCTATTCTACTGTTAAATGAAAAAGGTTATCGTTATGTTTGTGGTCTCCTCCATTTTAATAATTATTTGTGAAAAAGAAAAATCTTGATCCTTCAGGCTAGGATCAGTCTGGGGAGGATGTTTGTGTCTGCCGAGTTGCTTTAATTAGGTTTCCAAATATGGACACACGAAGAACCTGGGTCCACATTCAACTCATGCTCAGGTCACACGGGTCTTTTCAGTCAGCGTAACAGAGGAGGGAGGGAGGGAGAGAAGCAGGGAGTTCCTCCCTATAGATGGAGGGACGGTGGGGGGCTCGGTGGTGGACCGAGGCTCTGTGTTTGGACGCAGGCCAGGCCAGACACTGAGGCAGAATCAGGTCACTCTCAGCCATATCCATCTCTCTGCTTCTGTTAGGCTGCCAGCGCTCGTACAAAGGGAGCTCTCTTTTGGACGGCGCTGGGGGAATCAGCAGATACACAGCGCAGGGGGAGTTAAAAAAAAATGAAAAAAATAAAAAAATAAGAGGGGCCAGTGGGCACACGCGGAAGAGACAGTGGAGGGGAGAGTTGCTCAATGCGATTAGTGGGAGGTGGGAAGGTGGGGGCGGGGGTGGCTGAAAGGGATCGGCTCTCCAACGCTCTCTGATGTATGGCCTAATCTGGGCTTCCACCGTCGCCACGGCCCGCCTGGTTGGCCCAGGGTTCACAAAGTTAATGGCACACATTAAAACCGCGGAGAAATTTCGCTTCATGTTGCCAACCGGACCACGGGGGAATCCAAAGATTCCATTTTCTTCCACTTCTGGCTGGTTCCCTCTTTTTATGCATTTATTAAACCGCGGGCAGCAGTTTCAGTGGCTTTCTTCATTGAAGGAGGTTGGGATTTTTTATTCCTCTCCTTGGTGCCAATTGTCAAAACTCCTCAGCAAAACCATTATATGTTTTTTTTACTGCTGAGCATTGATGATTGCATGGCAAAATCCAAAAAGAATGGAGGAGTAAAATGTGTGTAGGGGGTTACATCCCCGTGGCTGCTCTTTCCATAATAAGCCACTTACATTTCCCTTATTTCTGCTGGTCCCACTGTGCTAAATGACTGACTTGCCAGAATGATTGGCGGCACCGCAGAATTATGTCATGACTAAGTGGGTTTACAGCATTCATCACAGGACGTCATGTCAACATTCAATTTAACCGCTGCTAAAACATTGGCTGCACTGCTTCCCGCAGCAGCACTGACTCACTCGGATGAGGGGAATGCATAAAAGTAATGTTGGAGCCTGAAACATCATGACATAAAGGGGGATGTTTATTTCTCATTGATTGAGGACAGTTTAACCATCTAAACCCTAATACCTTAAAACAAATGACTGAATCATACTCTCATGTTGTGTCTCATGTCAAGCCGTTGCCCTTCTCTGTTTTGCCCATAAATGGCCATAAGCACAGTGAAATTACTGAGGACAAATGAGAAGAACGGTTTAGAGATGTTTTATGCAGGTGTTTTTCAACCTCTAAATGTACCTAATAAAATAAAATAAAAAAGCATATGCTATTTTAGACCAGGGATAGGCGGTCAAAACTTTCAAAGCTGCAGTCAGGGACAAAATTCACTGGTAAAAGTTTATTCAAATTCAAGTAATAACACTTGTGGGAGCTAATAGCTCTTGAGTCCTCCTCAAGTGTAATTTTCAAACAACAGGGGAGGCCATTTCATTTAAAGTAGGAGAAAAATACCACATCTACATATTTAAACTGAAAAAGATTAGACGGGAAAAACGAAGGGATCCAACTAATTGCAAATCAAAATGCAGTTGGTATGCGTGTCAAAATGTCAGCAAGGTGCTTTTTAAAAAAAATAAACACTCAAATAATGCTGAATTCTATGTGTACAACGAATGCTCTCGGCCCTCAGCTTCCACCGTCACAGAGCTGAGGGCCGACAACACTGCGTGTTGTCTGTTTAGATGGCGAGTGTGACACCTTATATAAATCCTTAATGCTTTATTTGTCCCCGCCAACAGAGGAAGGAGAGAAGTGTACGTGTACTTATGTGTGTGATGCGTATCTGATGGACCACTGGCTGCCGTGCCAAGACGAAGTCTGTCTGACTACTGATCCATGGTGCCCTCCATCACACTAGCAACGCTTGAAAGGACAAACCATTGCGTGCACACACACACACACACACACACACACACAGAGACACACAGTGAGAATGCACTTTCTTGCTCTCCATGAATCATTTTTTATATTTACTTCTTTACAAAAAAAAGTCTGCATTTTTTTTGGAAACTCTACAGCAAATAAACCCATCAACCAAAGACATCTGAGCACTCTTCTGCTTTTAGCATGTTACAGTTTAAAGAAAAAGCACAAAGAAAAGAAAAAACATTAAAAAAAGAAAGAAAAATAAGTCATCAAAGCCCCTCTGGTCAAGTGTTCACACGCATAATTGCCTCAGATTACTCACAGGCAAACCTATTAGCAGGGTTGCAAGAAGCAGAAACTGTTATTCAACAACTCGCAAATCAAACAAAGTGGGTTCTTGCAAAAATTTGCAGTCTGACAAATCAGTACTTTGGAAGGCATCTAAGAAAAGGATCCGATTTGCGCAAAACAACTCTGGCAAATGCGGCTACAGATTGTGTCTTTGCACGCATATAGACGGAACAGGGAAAGTCCAAACGGAGTTGATTTATTTGTGAAGCATTGGCAGGTTTCACTATGAGGAGTCAGGCTTTGATGAGCTTCTGATATTTGTTAAACAGTGTTTGCGCATGTTCGCACCTGCCAACCAGTAGCTGGGCAACACGACAGATGATAATTTGGTTATTGGTTAGGCAGGGAGGGAAAAGATAGAAGGATATTAGAGACAGGATGAGAGTTTAACCGCATCTGAGACATGATAGGGGGATAAAGCAAAAGATGACAAAACAAGCTAAAAATACAACTTAATACACATACATAAATCCACAGATGTGGCTTCTTAACAACCCCCTTTTTTCCGCTCCACCACTCACAAGCAGAAAATCTTTCTTTTTTTTTTGTTACGATTGTTTACCTGTCGGTATAATTTTTTCAGTCCTGACCCAAAGCTGCTTTTATTCTGAGGATAAGCGTTGACAAAAACAAGTCTGTATGCATTAGCGACTGTCAATTTGACAGTCAAGTAACGACCTAAGTACTTTCTATTTGCCAGGTTAAAGACAAGCGTGTTTTTCTAGTGTTGAGTGTTTTCTTTTTTTCTGATGGAGGCAAGTCGGCGCAGTACAGTGATGGAAGCATGAGGCTTTGGTTTAATCACAAAATAATGATATTGTGATGGATTCTGACCTTTTGCAAGTGGTATTATGTATGGAGATTTAATTAGTGAGCCAGCCAGCAAGAGAGGACAGCGGATATGTAGATGGAGCGAGGAGGGGTTGGAGGGACGGGGAGGCAGTCTGGATGTTCTTAATGAATCTGCTAGCCTCTTGCTTCCTGAGGATGTGGCCGAGACTGACTCATCAGCAAAGCGGCGGCAGCGGCAGCCGGTCGCAGATTAAGCTCGGCCATCCGAAATAGCGGAGGGATGCGATGCGCTCGGCACAGGGGACGGCAGCATTCGCTGGCTGCTCGATACACGAAGGAGGGCAGCGGGAGGAGGAAGAGAGGAAAAGAAATAAGCATAAAATATGAGCTTTGAGTCGGTCGCAAATTTGTCAAATGACGAGGGGCCCAAAAGGGGGGAATGGGAAGTGTTGGACCGCGCGTGCTGGGGAGGGACAAGATCCAGAAAAGGACTCAGAGACACAGCAGCGAAAGGACAATAATCGAATTAATTGTCGTGAATTCAGAATGTGAAGTCGATAGCACATGACAAATGGGGAAGAATCGCCCGTGGCATGTTAGCTAATGACATGTAATTAATGATCATTAGCACAAGGGAGGAGGAGATGGTCGCGGACTGTCAGGGAATTATAGCCGACCTTGTAATTTTCTCATCCATGTTCAGCGGACTGGAGAGGGACTGGGTTTGTCTGCGCGCTTATGGGAAAATATGGGAAGAGAAAGAAAGACTTGATTGGCAAATAACAGTATAACCACCCTTTATAACAATAACTCCAGTCTTCGGTCTGTCACTAGCTGTGCTTCCATGACCGTGTTTCGCAAAATAAAAGTGATATTTCTAAAATTTCGATTAAGTACAATTGCGATTTGCAGGTGTTTCCATTGAATGGTGTGAAGCGCATAAGCCGTAATTCTGCGGTATTTAGGTTTTGCGCAATTCTAGGGGGAATGGAAACGCCAGTGAACTCCAACGAAATGAGAAAATCCTTCATATTCCTCTGCTTGTTCAACTTTTCAGAAAGTGTGCGCTGAAAAAAGACCAACTTTGCAGGACAAAAAAAAAAACCCTCTCTGGTCAAATGATGACCAGTTAAGTGCATTTGCATCCCGACCCAACCCGAACATGCCCATCTCCATTGAGATGAGTGCGCGCCACTTGCGAGGGCCAAACCCAAACAACGGGACGATGTGGAAACGACTCCGAGGTCGGAGAAGCTTAAGGAGGGCGGAAGACGAGACGTGGTGGCTGTGGCGGCGGCGGCAGTGAGCCGTGAATCACGGATGAGAGGGAGACGACGTGCAGGGAGAGAATTTATTGCAATGCCGCTGTTTTGTTGTTCTGTTTTTTCTTTCTGCTGACACAGTGAACATGTAGGAAGAAGGCAGCGCTTTTTCTTCTTTTTTTTTTATAGGTCACATGCCACTTCACAATGATCTATGGATACGGGCCCTTTGCAGACTTATACTGTTGAGCACGCATTATGTGGCTCGGCCAAGCGTGGCCATTTGGGTGGGGGGGGGGCGGGGGGTCGGGGAGGAGAGGGGACACATCCTGCCTCACTCCGCCTCTTAACCATCTATCCTCTCAACCGCTCTCGCAACCATCACACTCCTCTCCACCGTGCACACTTTTCTCCCTTCACCCCTCCCTCAACTTCTCTCCTTCCTTCCCCCCCCCCCCACTCTGACTGAAAACCTCTTAAAGATGGTGTAAATCAACAAAAGGTCTGGTCACGGTGGGACGCGAGTGTTTATACGGTCCTCCTCCGGGCCGGTCATTGGACTTGTGCCACATTTGTGAACATTCGTGCATAGAGGAATTGGCCATTTCAAAAAAATACTGATTTTCAGAAGGTTGAGCAAATTCAATTGGACATCTTTAAGTGGGACTTTAAGTCAATATAGAAAATTATATAAAACAACCTGGTGATCCGCGCAAACTCTGATTAACCGCTGCAATTAGAACAACCACCAAGACCGTCAGTGTAAAGGACCAAAGGGAGTAAATGGCAAATGAGCTGCTAATACGCACTAATGAACCTTTAAACACATTAAGAAGACATGCAGCTTTACTTTGGTATTTGAAAACTACTTACAACTCTTTACAGCGGGGATTCACCAAAGTCTGAACTGATTTTATCCAGAGGTGGGCCATACAGTAAGTATATCCTGACATTATAAAATAAACAAGAACATTCATTTGGTTCTAAACAAGAAGTCAACAGGACTTTTAACCTTGTACAGACATAATATTTGTATTATGCACGTACAAAACTTTTTGAATAAGAAGTTCAAGAACCCATTGGTCTACAAGGAAATACATTGGAATGAAGGGGACAACTTGAGAGTCAGAGTGGTAGCAAAGTGTGCAAGAACCTCATTAGATATTTATGTGGTCATGTGATTCTACAGATACGGTGCTGTATTAGTGCAGGGAAGCGCAAAGCTCCGGAATTCCTTCAATTTTCAGAGTCTTGTTTGTTCGGGATGAGAACGTGCACATGCGTGTGACCCGACGTCAGCTCTCAACGCCAACCGGAAGCAGACAGTGGGGAAAATGAAAACCTTGAGCTTAAAGTACATTTTTGATGATATCTGAGACGTGGCGCAGGGATTCATGCATCATTTAAGGCGGCACAGGAATTAATCAGAAAACTAACAGCCGCCGACGACTCATGAAAAATTGAATAAATGATTCAATGCTTGGTTATTAAGGAGGCGACCATTTGTCAGGGAAGCATTGGGAGTGGTGTTTGCTTACAAGTCTATATGGCAACATCTAACGTGTTCACATGGTGGGGAAAACATTTTTGGAAAATATTCATTGCATTCATTAGCATCTTTACTTATCCTCAAGTAATAGGCCTCTGAATTATGTGTCTGTTTATGCATTTGGGATTTTAAATACGTCCCCGGTCCTTGTTTATAGCCGTAGCGCTGGCCCCACTCTAAAACCACTCTTAAATTAGCTGATAAGCATTTTGATAAATCATTTAATACGCCTTTCATCTTACAGGGGATTTATTGATAACACTTTATCAAAAGCCTCTCTCTGAACTTGAGAGCTACCTTCCTCATCGCTGCAGTAGCCACGCTTAAATAAGTGTGGTGGCAAGTGTGTGCGTGTGTATGTGTGCGCGTGTGTGTGCGTGCGCGTGCATTTGTGTGTGTCACAGCCCATCTATCTCCCGCAAAGTCCACCGTCACTTGTTTCGGCGGGCTATAATTTATGCTGCGGCCGTGGCGATACTGTGCTGCATGCTGAAATGGCATCATTCCTCAGCGCTAACCCTGGCGCGCTCCCCTCTCACTTCCTCTCCCCGCTGACAGCTCCACCCTGGGCATGATTTATCAGGCCCTCCAGCCGCAGACAAAGGCGGCCCCGGAAGCACGTGCCGGTCGTGCCAGCGACGGATTAATAGATAAACACCATGATTTCTAGCACCCAACACAAGAGGGGGTCAACTTCATAATGTTTTGCGATAGTGCTTGGTTTAAGGTCAGAGGAGGATGGGCCAGGAGCCGGGAGCGGATCGAATTTATGCTTCTGAAGTACGGCCTCAGCCAACTGATACTATTCTTGTTTCAAGCATTTGTGGCTGTATAAATTTTCTTTTTGGCTCTTGTAGATAACGTGAGTGTCCGGCTTTGCAGGGAAAAATATCTATTAATCAATCCAGTGATCATATTTCTCAGTGAAATTTTCTATTTCTGCTCAGTGGCGCCCACATCTTCCATTGCACTGAAAGCCTCTCAGATGGAAGGAGTGTTTTTCTACCAGTTGGGGCAGATATTTTGGAACTGTAATTAGTGACTGATTCTGTAATATTTAATCAAAATACAATTAGTAAGTAACTTTTCAATTTCTTTTTCACAGTGGTTCTGCTTAAATTATAATATGAATATTTATATTGTGCATGTATATTTGTCTACGATAACTAACAAATCCATTATCAATACAACAAAAGCACACACTGGGAAAACATCCTAACACCTGTGAAGACGTCCTAAACGTGGAACACCCAATTCGACCGCCTTTTCTATGTGCACAAGTGAGAAATCAAATGAGGTGAATCACTGAATTTGTAATGTTGTTACGGAGAAAGATATTATGGTAATTGGGCTGAGCGTTCAGCTGCATTGTTGAAAGGGTGTGCGAATTAGAAGAGGCAGCGGTTGGTTAAGATTTCATCTTGATGTGACGGAGCATGAGCCCACCCGACAACATGGTGGTCATGAAGCCCCTCCCCCAAGCCCACCCTGCCCCCCCCAGTCCCCGCGGTGCATCCCAGCTCATTATTAGTGATATGGAGGAGAGCCTTCAAGACTGATTTCTCTTCAGTGATGAACACTTGCATTCTCTTCAGAAGAGAGGAGCGACGAGTAAGAGCGAGTTACAAAATCTAATCACCAACTGAATGTGACTCAAAGCTTGTGGGAAACAAAAATACACATTTTTCTGCACGCTGTCACTTCACTTCGCTTCTTCGCAACTATGATTGGAACCTGCAGAAATCAGAATGTTCTTGCACTACTCACCGCGCTGCTGCAGGGGATATCTTTGACTTTGAGCCAGGCCAGGTCCAGCGTGCCCTCGCCCTTGTAGCAGGACTGCAGCCTATCCTTGATTTTCTCGTTGATCTTTCGCAGGGAGAAAACACACAAGGCGGAGTCCTGCAAGGACTGGCGCATGTGCCTCTTCTGGCCTTTGGAGAAGACAGCAAAGAGCACGTCGTCGTCTGGTGCCACATCTAGCGAGCGGGCCAGTATGGCGCCAGCCTTGGACAGGTAGGCTGCCTCCAGCAGTCGGTACTCCACGTTGCCACTTATGCATCCGATAGGCACCTCCACGTAGGAGTTAAAGGCAGGGTCGGACTTACAAAGGCGGACTATCTTGGAGGTGTAGACCTGCTCGCGGCCAGTCGAGGAAGACCCGGTGGTCGGTCCGCCCCCCATTTCAGGCTGCAAAGTCAGGAAGTAGACAAAGTTCCCGCTGGCAAAGCCGTAAATGTAGTAAATGTCAAAGTCTGGAATAACGGTGAACGTGTCCGAGGGGATCTTAATCATAGAGGCCACAAACTCGTCATGAAAGACATAGGCAAACATGCCATCCTCCTCCGAGTTGCGAGCCAACTTTCTGCTCGAGATGGTGGGGAAGTACTCGGGCTTTCCGTCTACGGCCGTGGCGACAAACAACATGTCCGGAGAGGCGTTCCCGTACGAAACAATGACGCCAAACACGGGCCCACTTTCGTTGGCCCCCGAGAGGTAGTGCTCCTTCTTGTGGAAGGGCTCTCCCAGCTTGAAGAGGTCGTCTAGGCGGAGGAGCTTGCAGATGCCCTGGTAGAGGCTGCCGCACGCCAGCAGCCGGTTCTCCCGGTAGTCCATCAGCAGCATCTTGTTGACGTTGTTGGTGAGTGTCAATGGCTCACTGCAGGGCTGCACGATGCGTGGCGGGTAACACTCGCGGTTGTCTTCATCCGGGCCGGTCTCGTGGGAAACCTGGAGCTCCAGGCCTGGAGACAGTTTGTATATGCGGTTGACGGCCCCCAGGTACACGTTGCCGTTGCGATAGTCCACCGCCAAATGGTTAAATGTCCACTCGTTGTTCTCGGCGCGAAACGACGCATACTCCTCCTCCTGGAGGGATGCTGTGATCACCTGCGAGCCGGCGCTGTGCGCCTGTGGGGCTTGCACCACTGTCTGTGACATCACGGGAAGTACCAGACTGGACAGGAAGCAGCAAACAAAAAAGGAGGTCCTCGTCCTAGTGAGGGACATGGTGGCTGTGCGCGGCAGGCGTCTGGGAGCGTTGAGACAAGGGAAGGAGGCACACTCCAGAACTGTCCACCAATCAAGATCAAGCCTCTTTGGGGATGGAGGACATTATACACCTGAGGAGAAGGAAGAGAAAATTAGATTGGAAGCAAGTAACTCCACATCAATATCACAAAACAACCACACAGTCAAACCGGATGTGTATCACATCATGCATGCAGAAATCAATGTGATGCGTTCCAATTTTATCTGGCACAGTTTAAAGCCGACCATCTCTGACAATGAGGGAAATCAGGTGCGAAAGGCCACGCCATTTGAGACTTCAGCCCTGTCTATACTTGGAAAAGAAATGGGCTCGACACTAAAGAAACGAAGCTGAGGCACAGCGGAGGCTGAGGAGGAAGTACGGGGGGAGAGCATTAACCAGCGGCCCGTGGATTGAAGTCTCGGGGAGACAGAAAATAGGGAGTAATGCATCGTCTCAGAGGAGGTGATCAGCACGGCTCTGCACCATCTCTCTGCACAGACCCCTGCCCTTCTCCACCCCTTACGAGCCTTTTCTGCTCCAGCCACTAGGCACCTAATTGATTCTCCCCGTAGAGTTGCAATTTGCATGCTTTGGCGATTTTTCTCTTTGCTCTCAATAGGGCAGTTCACCTGCTGACACTGCTGGCAGGGAGAAAAAAGGGCCCTCTTACTGTCTTGAAACATACCTTTGCACATTCCACACGCACACACAAAGAGTGAGGTTTAGAGCAGAAGAGGGGCAATTACTGGGAAAATGCAGGCGGTTGCAAAAATAAGCTTTCCTATAGGTCGTTTGTTAAAGCTGGGCATTAAACAAGCAGCCATATCAGACAGGAACACACACACAGGCACACACGCACATACACACACAATGTAAGAACCACGCCAATAATAAAAAATCCAGCATTGGGCGAGAGGAACTGATACATCTATATTGCCAAAGAGGCCCAGCATGCAGCAGGACAGATTATTAGGTGGAAATGAAAGCCTTTCCTGCCAAGCCGGTGTTCCTCTGTGTGTTTCTCGCCTGCTCATTAGGGGTCTCTCGAGGCAAGCTGTATGTTTGTGCTTTTCACCATGATTTTTTTGTTTTGTTTTGTTTAAACTGAGGTGTTATGCCGAGAAATATACAGAAAAACCCTAATATACCAATCCAAAGCACAACTTCAAGGGTTTGGTTAACCAGAACTGTCAAGATAAAGATAAAAAAAAAAAAAAAACGATAAAAGATAAAAAATAAACAGACAGACAGATAGACAGATAGATAGATAGATAGATAGATAGATAGATAGATAGATAGATAGATATGCTATGTTACAATCAGACAGCAGGCTTTTGATATAAATATATCAGTAGTGACTACAAATCTCTAGCAGCAAAGACCAGTTGGATTGGAAAAATATATGGGTAACTGAAGAAAGCAAATCTCAAAATAAAATGGGCCAACCACAAACCTTATCCACCATGCAAAACCCAAGCAATCACAAGTTTTGGTTGCATGAAATGCAACCTTGCCGCAATCTAACCAATCTCCCATCCATCTGGTGGCAGGCAGAGGAAAGGTAAGGGGGTGCTGGGGTGTCGGGGGGCGAGAGAGCAGACAGCCTCTCTGGTGCATGATAAGAGGAGCAGAGAGGATGATGAGAGGGATAACAACTGATACAGAGACAGAAAAATGTGACATGTCTGTTTGTGTGGGAATGAGTGTGAGTCAAAGAGCGATAGTCACCGCTGCGGTTACAAAAAGGCAAGAGGAAAGAGGCAGGGACCATGTCCCAAAGATCGCCTAATAAATAATAATAAATTCAATAATAAATGAATATCTGCTGCTGGCTAATTGCATGAAAAAAAGATTCTGTGTTTCTATGTTTGTGTCTGCCTACTGAGGATAAACGGGTGAAAGGGATGAAAGGGACAGGTGTTGGAAGAGGAAGGTGCAACTGGAAGCTGCTGCTGCTGCTGCTGTTCCTGGAAGAGTAATGACAGGCCCATCATGGTCCTCTAAAAATAAAAAGGAAGGCGCGTATTAATCTCACATGGGGAAAGAGCGCTGGAGTTCCCACCTCTCATTTACCTGGTAGGAGGCACCGAGCTCCTTGAAATTCCCGGACATCTTAATTCAGCGGTTATTATTAGAAAAGGAGACAAAGACAAAAGAGGCGACAATGACTAAAGAGTGCTGAGAGACAGGGCTGCGATGCAGAAGGAGAAGCTGCTTTATCACTTTCACAAGCACCTCATGATTCTAAAAATTACCCCTCTTGGAAACAGCTGACATCCAAAACACCCCCCCCCCCCAAAAAAAAAAAAAAATAATAATAATAATAAAAAAAAAAGGGAAAGCTTAGTGCTTTCCCCTTGAGAAAAATAGCCCCACACAAATACTCGAAAAGCTCAAAATTGAGAGCAGTAGAGAGGGTGTGGGGGGCGGGGGTGGATGGGGCGGTACTCATCTTTGATATGCCCGTGTGCCTGCCACAAGAATCTGCTGGTGAAATGCAATTATCCGCCATGACGAGACGGTGCGAGCTCGTTTAGTCGCTGTTTGCCTTTGCCTGCTGATCATCAAGCGCCTTTAATTAAAGCCCGCTTTCGTTCTGACAATTTGTACATCAGACGCCTGCACATGGACGCACACTTGCGCACAGAGCCAGTGATTATTCTTACGCACATCATTTATCCAGTTGCACGCCATTAGTACATTTCCCCCCCCCTCGCATGCTATCATACAGTGTGTATGCATAAATAAAATAATGTGTAATATTGGTGGTGAAAATAGCAGAAAAGTAATGGTGTCTATAATTGCGTGACGGTTAAACTGCTTCTAATTACATCTACAAACTAGCTTATCAGCTTTATTAGGATGAATATTAATGCTCGCTTTGGCTGACAGAGAAAATCAGTCTTAAAAAAAGGTTCCATATTAAGATAAATTCATTTAAGCAGTGTTTCCTAATGATAATGTATCTTTAGCCTGTCAATGACCTTCCCAGAAATGTTCCTTTCTTTTTTTACGTGCTTTGCTATCCATAGTGTGTGGGGAGGGGATGTTTAGATGTGTGACCTGCCTGCCAGCTAAACTCAACAGACACACACAAAGCAATGTTCGCACGTTTCAAGGCCCCAAAATAGAAAAAAGAGAATTCACGCTAAGCAGCACACCTGTACACTCGCGCAGAGTATGGCTCACACAAAAGACGTGCAGAGCTGTGCCGGTGCCTGTGTCTTATGATTGTGTCTGAAAACCGTTGTTGAGTCCATTTTTGGTGAGTAACTGGGATGTCTGAGTTTCCTTGTTATGTTTACTGCACCCTTAAATGATGCCAAGAGAAGAAGAAAGGGATGGAGGAAGAAGGGTGAGGAGTGAGAAGTTCCCTTTCTGAGATTCATTGTGTGATTTGGTAAAACAAAAACCCCGATAGGTTATTTTACATCAATTCTTCTTCACATACAACATATTTTAAAAACACTGTGACAATCCATTCGGTTGAAAGATCAACGGCAAAAGAAATTGGCCAATTTGGAGTATTTTGATGCCCCATAATTCCAGGGACAGCAGTATTTGGCTAAGCTATTATGCATGTGTCAGGAGCCATATTGCTTTGGTAAAAGATTGCATAAATGAGGGAGTGGAGGGCAGACGTGGCAATTGTGTGAAACAACAAAAAGCACGCTTCGACGAAATAATCTGCTATTTATAATTTGACAGAGCGGAGGCATTAACGTTGGAGGAAATGGCTCGGGAATGAGGGGGAAAAAACTGTCAAAGTCTTCAGTAAACAGCTTAACTTCCCACAGTGTTAAAATATTTAAAAATAACTATAACATTTAAGAAAAAAAAAACACTGAGTCAAATGGGATTAGGAGAATAGAGTGAGTAAGAAGTGGAGTAATTACACATAATCCTTCATTTGCAAAGAGAAGATGGGGAACAAAAACAGATTGGCTCCCACTTATCAAAGGTTATCTGTCACAGGCTGAGAGTGGGTGAACGCACAAGCTTAGATGGTTGCATAACCACTAAACAGATTTGGATGCAGATGCACATTTGGGAAGAAAAAAAAAGCGCAGAGCAGGGTAGAGTTTAATGGAACACAGTCAAGCAAATCAGGGTTGGCCAGTGACGTTTTCAGAGACATAAGAGGGTTTGAAGAGAATGCTTTGTCCAGGCCAAGAGGAAGTCACCGACTGCTGACTCTGTTTACATAAAATATCTAGACAGGGATGAGACTGCAAGATGCGTACCAAAGCTGCATCTAATTTTCAATGAATTTATGCACGAATGCTTGACTTTTGAGTTTCCTAAACAATTAGTTCAACAGAGGCAGTCGACTGACTTGAATCCCAATTCTGACGTGTTACAGATATTTCCAGTCTGCTTACATGTCGTCTTAACAGACCGATATATGAAATTTACAACATGCATTGCCAGGAATCTCTCGGGTTAATGTACAAGCATTGGCAGATATCCAAAATATATTCACATATAAACGTCTGTTGCAATCTGACAATCTCATGTGTTTCTCTATCCTGCTGACATGATAATAATACAGATGCAACCTTTGAGGTTTGATCACTGCAATGCTGTAGAAGACAGGCTGATGCCTTCCATCCCATTTGCAAATCCTGCAACCTTTTGCTCATCATCCCTCTTGAGAATATTTTCAAGTGTGATCTACAATCTGGGAGAAACTAGTATTAGCAAAATAATTGCAGCGGTAGAGGTGTCATGTGTGAAACTCAGAACTGGAATATCTCACGGTTAAGAAAGTAAAAAGAAAACGGCACACGGATGCATAAAACCGAACCTGAATCAGTGTCCCCCCTCCGACCCCACACTGGGCTTTGGCACAGAGCGGAGGAATTAGCGTCAGTCTGTATCACCATTGCACACACTGGGACTGCGGGAAAACACTCCCTGGGCTCACCAGGGAAAAATCACAATCCCAGCGCGCACTCACACTCGCACACAGCCGGAGATTCGCAAGACAACAACCGCACCAGGACGCAGCGTCATGCACGTCGTAACTTCAAGCCATATAACATCATCGCGCAAACAAAAGTGTTTGCATCCTTTCAGATGCACAATCAGGAAATTGTCCCTTTGGACCAATACGAGCATGCTGTGCCCTCTCATAGTGGCTTCACTCAGTTTTTGTAGCTGAGGGCAAAAAAATCAGTCCGCTGTCATCCAAGCAAGATCCCCAACACCCATTGGTTTGTTAGATATGGATATATTTCAACAAAGATTTTAATTTCGGAAGATATTTCAAAACCGCACGTGTATTAAAAAAAAAATAATGTCTGAAAAAAATAACTTAAATACTGATGGAGTGATCAGGTTTACCACATTTATCAAGCTAAGCTAACCCCCGCTAAGCCCCAAAACAGATGGCACACTCATCTTCCTGAAGAAAGCAGAGAAAGAGGGGAAGGAGGAGAAAGTGGGGTGTCCTCGGTAGCATCAAGACGTGGATTAGCAGCATGGATTACTGTCACCAGATACCCTGTTTAGATTGGGGGTTAGGAGGTCTAATCCAGCAGAGAGCTGCTGATATTATACAGAAAGCCGGGAGGATTGCGCTGTCAAACTGGGCACATCTCATGTGAATGACAGAAAACTGTCCGACTGGCGACTTTGATATCACGTGCTTGAGGAAGAAGCAATCAAGCATCAATATGTTTGTGCTGGTGAGTGAGGAATGAGCTCTGAAAACCGAGGAAAAACAGCAACAAACTAAAGAAGGCAACCACAAAACAGATCCTAAATGTCTTTTCCTTAAGTGTTGCCTTCACTATCGAGTAGGACAGATTCAGAGCAATTGTTTTGTTGACTGAATGAAGGAAGGAAGGAGGAGGGAGGGGTATAAAATGCAACAACAAAAAAAGGTCCATACAAAAGCATAGCACAACATTTGGAATCACTGATCCAGCATAACTGTGACAAGCAAAACACAATTTTCAAGCGTCTCCTGTATTTTCTCACTGACCGTCTGTCTGTCTGTCTGTCTGTCTGGCTCTCTTTTTTTCTGCACCCTAAACTGAGTGAGAGCGTTTCAAAGACTGGGCCTAGGCAAAGCTCCAACTGGACATCCCTCTCTAGATTTCAAAGAAACGGCGAACATCTGCCCATCCCCATTTCTTGCCCCATCTCTTTCATTCGCTGCCACTCCTTCTCTTTCACTCTTCTCACATCTGAGGCTTATTAATCTTGCCTCGTAGGCCGTGGTTCAAACGTGCGCCACTTTTTATTTAAATTTTTTTCTAAATGCAGATTCAGTGTCAGACCACAGCTGAATTTTCTTTGGGCACAGGCATAATAATCCCTGCAGTGCGTCTTCGGTCATAATAACACGTTACTACGCTGCCTGGATAGTAGGAAATGACGGAGTCCTTCAGGCTCGTACGGCACTCAAACAGTCCTTGGTTCCAAAGGAAGGTCAGTCAAACAAGCTCTCTCTCTCTCTCTCTCTCTCTCTCTCTCTCTCTCTCTCTCTCTCTCTCTCTCTCTCTCTCACACACACACACACACACACACACACACACACACACACACACACACACACACACACACACACACACACACACACACACACACACACACACACACACACTCTTGGCTCAGGATGTGCCTTTGTGCAGTATGTGCTGATGCAGTCCAAGATTGGTGGAGTGTGTTATCATTGGTGCACATCAAGAGGCTCTAATGTCATTAGTAGGACTGTTGAAGATCCCGCTGACTTGCCGTCAGCGCCCCAATCTGATTGGGTCAGACCGGAGTTATACTTCCTGATAGGGGCAGAGCCTGGCTGACTGGCTGGCTGGCAGACACGGACCCTCAGAGTGGTGACCGCAGAGGGCCATTGGAAGGGCAAATCCAATGAAGGCTCGGGTTCAAATAGGACGTCGGAGCCCCAGCAGGGAAGGGGGCGGGCAACTCATCAACCAGCATTAATGGGGAGTAATCACAGAAAATAACGTCTGGAGAGTTCTCATAATCAAAAAGAGTGCAATTTATGGCTGCGTAAGTGAACTGATCTAAAAAGGAGTACCAGCAGATTAGGACGATGACCACAATTGTGCAAACAATCGCTCCCTGACACACAAGAGCGTGTGAGTATGGGAGAAACAGCGCAGAAGCTTTAATATTTCCCTTTTATCTCCACTCAGTCGCAAGCGCAGAAGCCATACAGTTCTTGTGTTAACACAGAAGACGTCCTCTTCAATCATCCTTCTCAGCTGTCCACCAGTTATCTCAGGCCTGCTTAGCCGGCGAGGCTCGCTCACGTTCAAAGGGCGGGGATGTAGTTTGCTGTAATCACTGTAAATGACGAGGAGGAGGATCGCCACTTTCAAGGCAGTCGCAGAGGCACACTCAGACGGCCGCTTGCACGGGACAAACCCAGAGCCTTTTATTTTTCCATTCCACGCCTCCATTTCTCAATCCCAATTCCCTTATTCCCTGCACTAACGGGCAGACAGGAATGCAGGGGCCGTGCAGACAAATCAGCTCTCGCTTCCATCGGCCTGCCGACTGGCACAATCTTAAGTCCCAACACGTCTTCTGCCTCCACATCCATTCGTTCTTGCTTCCCGGCTCTCACCCAGCCACAGAGAACGTTTTCTGCTGCCCCCCCCCCCCCCCCCCCCCAACACACACACACTCTTATCCTTCTTTCCTTTCTCTGGCCCTTTCTGACTTCAATCCCAACCTTTTGGTGCACGCTGTTGTCCCTTTTTTTATTCCCCCCCTTCTCGACAAAGCAATTAATTACGAGCCGTAGTCTGCCTAGAGCTGAATCACTGCAGTGTGAGAAACGCTTAAAAGAGGCGCGTCGGGATGTGTTTGTGCTCTGTGGGTGTGTTTGTGTGTATTGCTGCGTGTGTGTGTGTGTTTGGTCAGAGAGACAGGAGCAGCATTTACTGTCTGCTCCCTCCCAGGCAGGATTTACACTGGGTTGCAGCTCAGCAATTACTGCAAGGGTGCTCATCTGGCTATGAAACAGAGCCTCGCTGCTGCATGCACGGCTAAAGTTATCGCCCAGTTTTAACTGACACTGAATACATTGAGCAGAGCAATATTTATTAATAGTTTTTTGGGTTTTTTTTGCTGCACAATCTTTTATAGGTTTGCACTTGAACTTCAAGCGGCCTTAGCACATAACTATATATTTGTAATTATCCTGACAGAATTTGCAAATGAACATATTACTTGATGCACAGAAGTAATGTTCATTATTCTTTGCATTTGAGTTTTTTTTTTTTAGGTTGTCTTTTTCCCAAATAGGAGAGATACAACTTGACTTCCAGCCGCGGTGATGTTAAAGCTCCACTTCTCACACAAGCTCTTCACTCGTCCTTCCCCCATGTCTGCCCCTCTCTTCTCCTCCTTCCCCTCAACGATCGTGCCCAGCAATATCCGAGCGTGACGGTGCCGCTGAACCGCTTCATAAATCAGGAATGACAAGAGTCCACTTTGCAAACGGCACACTTTGGGCTAAAGAGTTTGTGAACGGAGAGCCAAGCGGACAAAGAGGGCCGAGGGGTCAACGGCAAAGGTAAACAAACAAAGAAGAGGAGAAAAGTGTGGTTGGAGGTCGAGAGACCTCACCTCTGCTTCAGATACGAATCCTCAGTGAAGCTCAACAATGCGTCTGCGTGAGAATCTTGAATGCAAATGTACCATCGCATGTTCATGTACTTTCCAAACATATCCTGCACTGCTAAGACAGAGTGCACTCTATTATACGAAGAGAGACTTGTTCGGAAGAGGCACGAAGTACTAAACTGTGACATAAAGTTATTCCAGCAATTTCCAATTAACAGCTGTCCGTTACTGGGACAGCAAACAAACAGTGGGCTGTGGGAAAGGGTGGGGGGGGCGGGGGGGGGAATCATTCATAGCACATCTTAGATTTTGAGATTAGGAAACAACTTATGACAGCGACACTTTGTTCTCGCCTCTCGCCGCAACATAACAGTGAGCCTTTAAAGTTTGCAAATACAACAAATCACTGCGAGTCAGCTCTGATTAATCTGACCTGCGCCTTGCTGTGTTGCAACACGCCACCCGTGTCGACTGCGAAAAGCTCCCATGACAGGGCGTGCAGACACGCTGGCAGACACGGAGCCTCTGCACATATGCGCAAAATCGACATTAAGGGCGAGGAGGTAACAGCCTCTGGGGAAAAGGTGCACGGGATAGTCTGGGCTCCTCGTTCAGACAAGCCTGGTGACTGGTCGGTATCGTCATAACATGTCAATCATCCTCAATCTAAGCCGCTGCCATCATCAACATACTAAAAGAAAGTTTCCAGGTGGGTCTTTTTGTTTCGTGCGGCCACACAGTTAGGAAAAGACAAAGAACTTTTAAACCATCCACACAAACAACAGTATCGTCTTCTTCTCAGAACGGCTTGAATCTCATTAAACTGATCAGCGCTCGAGTCAGGAAAAGCCACGCTGCCCCCTCTTCAAACCCTCATAATTTAAATTATGCACAACAGTTATTCAATTTATTCTTTGCTATTATTATCGACTAATAACTAATCACCCGCTCCACTCACGGCCCTACTGATATTAATAAGCTGTCTGGATTGTGTGTTTGTTTCCAAGTGTTTACAGCCTCTGTGGCGCCACAGAGAGTGAGAGAAGAAGAAGAGCAACAACAACAACAAGAAAACACTGTCCACAAGCAAAATTGCAGCTTCTGAATGCCCCCTTTGGCTAAATCAGGTTTTCTGGCTGGGTGAATGTAAACAGGCTCAGACCTGCCCCAGTTCAAGTGTTTCTTCACAATAAGTGAGGCTGTTGATCCCTGACCACACAGGAAGTTCTGATTCTCTTTTCTCTTGTTGATTCATGCTCTTATTACTTCTTCTCAGTTTTTTTCTCGCTAGCAAGATGCCTGAACGTTTCTGCCGACGTCTCCTCTTTTTACCTTGCAGACTTGTAAACCAGACTTGACCTCTGAGATTAATTTTCTCAAACATAAAAGCCTGATGATTTAAAAAGGCTTTGAGGTGATTACAATTAGACGTTAAACTGCGGCTGCTTTTAATTTTCTCTGATCCCTACTATTTTGGAGAAGACATAAATTGAAAATGTGGCTCTCAGGTATGCGTCAGAACGAGGGTGGTGGGGGGGTATGGAAGGGATGGGCTCTGTGCGACAACATTTTTATGGCAACATGTGTCCTGTTGAAAGCTTGGTACAAAGCACAAAGAATAAACAACTGGAGTCCCATTAATCCATCCTGTCTTATCCTATTTCATCAGACAAACACAGAGACACACACACACACACACGGCATGAAGGAGCACCGTGCACATCTGTGAGCCTCATCAGTCCAGCAGTTGATTTGGTTTACTCGAAGCGCGTGGATTACAGCTCCCCCGCCCCCTGTAATCCAGCGCAGTGATGAGGAAGAGTCTTAAAGAGTCTTGGTATAGCGCGCTGAGCTGGAATGAGGTCAACCTACCAGCCTGTGGTGCTGCTCCTTTCTCTTCAGCTCCGTTTAAGCAAATTAAGTCAACAAACAGGCGCAATGTCACCACGAATTTCACATTTCCAAAGTTGCATTAAAGTGTAACTTTACAAAATATCAATACCAATATGACCTTGCATTGGATTTTCACTGGTGGTTTACAGCGACCATCAAATTCTATTGTGAGCAGCTAAATTGCAGTCTATTAGGGATGTGAATGCAGTGTAATACAAACAATACACGCATGTCTAATCTCCCTCCAACCGCTCACTGTGTTTTGCACTTCACATAGCAAGTGCCTCAATTAGAAAAGAAAATATGACCTTACTTGCAGCTCCCCAGACTCTCTTTTGTCATTCTTAGCCGCACTGCTCACGCGGACATGCCGCGTACCTAAGTACAGGCCATCTGGGATGGATGGGGAAATGTGGGACATGCTAGTGAAGACAGAATGTCTACTCCTGCAGAGACTTGCAGCCCTGCGGTAATGGTGCCGGTGCTGAAAAATGAGCAGTTTGACATGTTGTGTCAAAAGTGCCCTTCCAGCCGCTAGTTATCCCTTCTTTTTTTTTTAAAGGTGATTCATGGTAAGGTGCTGTATTGTAAGTAGCCCATCTGGGAGAAACAGCTCACAATACAAATGAGCCAAGGTGGATGAGATTTTTTTAAGCAAAAGGTCAGTTTCACCAACAACAAAAAAAATTCCCAGTCAAAACCTTTACACTGCACTTTAAAAAAAAACTCCAAAGAAGTAAGAAGTAAAGTCTTAACTGTAATTTACAGTTATTTGCAAACAAGCACTTTACAAACCACAAGAGGTGTTCCAGACTTCCTGCCCTGCTGCAGGCTGCTAACAGCACACCTCTCAGTACAAGGCACAACTTGTTTAGAACTTCTTCTGTTGAAAAAAGTGCTAACCTACAGACACAGTGTTGAGAAAATCTGAACGCTGCTGCAGAACAGGTTTGGCTCTTTGACGATATTGACTATAAAGTGGCTTAACATTGGTCTACTGCAGAGTTACTCAAGGAAAGACGCAAAGCAGAAGTAAAGCTGTCAATAGGTGACGAGTTTCGAGTGGAGTAGAGTAGTGCCGTGGCCAACACATTTTCTTGATCATTATTCATCCCAACTAATATATTATTTTTAACATAGTGTGTTGCAGCGAAACTGGATTCCATATTAAAAACGGATTTGACTATGTAACTAAGCTGGCTCAAAACAGGAAGAACTATGCAACTTGGTTGTTGTTGGGAAAGTTTTCACAGTGGCTCTAATTATATTTTTTAATAGGCCGGTGGTCAGAGGCTTCTACTGACTTTGTACATATCGCAAAAAACTATGCCGTCAAACTGGAATTTGACAGCAAAGCATCCTTCGACAAGAAGAGTCACAATATGTTCGTAAGCCATTTTGCAAACTGACTTCAGGCAGGTTTACGCTCCATTACGTGCATTTCCACAGCACCTCCCTGTTCGCTGCTCGTATTCCATTCAGCTTTGACTGGTCCTTTAGCTTCCATCATTCAGAGCCCATGGCGTAAACACAACCAAAGGAGCCAGCTATCGTTGCGTGCAAATTGTAATCCCCTGTTTAACCTTCTCCTCTACTTCCTCCCCAATCTCTCCGGGGATGACCATTGCTGTTTTTTTATATGTTGCTTTTCTGAATGTGTGACCTCATCATGTCACTTTTCCAGAAGAAAAACCTCTTATCCGTGAACACACACACACACACACACACACACACACACACACACACACACACACACACACACACACACACACACACACACACACACCAATTCCTTCTTCCCTGGTACATGAGTAGACTTAGAGAGAGAGAAAGAGGATTGTAGGCCATGAGAAAAGGAACAGAACAGGGGGAATACTTGATGTAAAAACAACAAAGTAGCTCACCTCTCCTCATCTAGTCTGTCATCTAGGGACTGCAGTAGTGGGGATGTCTGCAGCGGCTCCCAGCGTTCTGTGTAGGAGCAAAAGAAGAAACATGCTCACTACAGAGAGGCATCAACACGACAGTGAAAGAAAAACATTGTCCATATAAATAAAATCAGACTTGGGTTTGATAGAACAGTCTCCTCAACAGTAAAATCAAACTAAATGCTCGGTAGAAGTTCTGAAGGAAGACAGGTTGAAAATTGAGAGAAGAAGTAGGCCCCACATTCAATACTGAGACTTAACGAGGCTGTAATCAAACACAATAAATAGAAAAAATAAATAGATATATTAAAGTCACAGACCAGGTCCATCCATACAGCATTTGTCAAATTAATAAAGATAACAATTTAATTTAATCTAAAATAGGTGCAGACTTCAATTTTCAAATTAAAGACTAAAAAACAAATTAACAGTAAGTCACAAACTGTTAGCTAAAAGGTCAAAGGTCATTCTCAGAATCAACTCAATGCATCTTTCCTCCGGTTATACTTCTATGCGACCGCAGCCGTGAAAACAATTCTGGTCTGGGGTTTGACAAATCACATTGCGGAAGAAAATCCATTAGTTGCATGGGCGGCAGGTAAGAATGGTGTCTCTATGGTGAGAAGATTTAATAGGTCCACTCTGGCACAGCAAAACTATAAACTTGGAGATGTAATAAGCTTTCAAATCTATTTTGATCAAATTCTCTGCCCTGTGGAGGAGGAGAGCAAAGACGACACAAATAAGACTTATGTGTCACAGCAGAGGGAATGATCTTGTGTGCGTGCAAACGCATCATCCGCATTCGGCAGGCCGGGGGAGAAACTGGGTTATAGTGTTTTTCGATTTATTTGGTCGGATAGAAAGAAAATCTTAGCATTCAAGGGGAGTCGCCCATTTCCTTCCAAGTTTAATCACAGCAATCAAAAATCAATACTTGTCAGTGATGAAAGTCTGAGGCTTAACTAGAGTAAGAAATTAAAACAATTTTATTCCAGAGGAGCAACAAATTTCTCCCCAGCGCTTTTTGAGAGAGTTGGGCCCTGGCTAGGAGTCAATCACGGCATTCGCACACAGACACTCCAAATCCCATCGACAGGAGGGAGAAAAAGAAATTAACCAGGAAAAGGCAAAATCCCAAACTCAAAGGGGAGTAGTAGCACACAGGGAGAATAACACAAAAACCCAGTGTAAGTCTTGTTAAATCTCCCTGTAACATCCCCAATATTATGCTGCTTGACTATGATATGTCCTAACGGAAGGGGGAGGGGGTGCTGGAGAAGGTGGGGTGATGCAAAGGGGGGGGGGGGGTATTACAGTAAAGCAGATTCTTCCCCCACTGCCTTCTGGCTATAACGCAGCAGGGGTCCAGCCTGAACCTGCTGTTTCACAATTACTGTAGTAACACTGCATACTGATGGCCCCTGGAACCCCCCCGACTGCCACTGCCACCCAGGCCAGACGGGAAGTGATCGAGGGGATGAGGAAGCGGAACGGAGTGGGTGTGTGTGTGAGGTGGGGGGAGTGCAGGGGGGAGTGGCAACACAAGGGTGGTGAGACATATCATTAAATCCTCTGGTAGCAAACAGAGGCTCTGTCATGCAGGGATATGATGCCATACTGTGAAAATAATGGAATTAATAAGCTGCTACTACATTCCTGTTTGAACAGCTAAAATATATATATTTTTAAAAAGTTTCCATCGATACTAAATGCACTTTATCAGTATATTTTCTTACAATAATATGTGTCTCTATGCTGTTAATCAAATCCCTCAATGTGAATCCAATCTTCCCATATTTTTCCATGTGTTAAAACACATGCGCCCGCCCTTTGTCATGTGACAAAGATGTTGATATTCCTTCCAGGTTAATGAAAAACACCTTCCTGCCCTCCAAGACTGCCTCAAGGCTGCCTTGTCTCCTTCCAAACACGTTGAAGGCCCAACAATGCATCACTTTAAACAGAAAGCTAAACTACTAAAACTACAAAACACTAATACAGTGATTGGTTGAGGCTTCCTTAGACTAGTAGACCGTACAATAAAAAATTCATTGTAAGTGTTGTGCTTGCGGCTGAAAAACACATGGAGGGTTGACAGTTGTAGTTCACGTTTTTTGCAAATGTCAACACCTGTTATAGCAACAACTGCTGTGAGCAACAACAATCCTATTCCAGTTTGAACCAGTCTAAATTTTTAAAGGGTTAAGATTATATCCAATCTGTGTCACCCTGGGGCTCCCGCAACCAAGAAGACAGAGGCGGTGCTGTCAAGACTGAACATCTTCTTTGTCTCTGTTACACATACTTCAAGACTCAGAGTCAGACAAATATGGTCCTGCAAAACGTGGGAAGGTAACATGGAAAACATGTTACCTTCCCACGTTCTTTTAAGTCATAGACAATGTTTTTCCTGTGTCTACACAACTAAGGTGATGAAACCAAGGAGCTAAATGTTACAAGAAGCATGTGAGCAGAGAGCCCTGCGGGGCGAATGGCAACCCATGGAGACAGTTCATGTGTTGGTTGCATGATAAACAGTGAGAGAGCTCTGAGGTATTGTCTGATATGGATTAGTAATGTGTGCACATGCATGTATGCATACTTAAGCATGCATGCCCATGCGTCTTTGTGACAGACGGGATGAAAACAGAATTAGGAGCCTAATCCTTGCGTGGACTTAAGGCGACGGCTGAGGAGCAAATGAGAGAAAGCCAGAGGTGGGGGAGAGGAGAACAAAATGCCCCAAGACTGTCTGCAATTTTCTCGTCATTTCATGCATCTGAAACAAAACTAATTTGCTGCTTGTCATGCTCGGCTTGGCATACACAAACATAAGAGTCGATATGCGCAGCGTGTCACCTGCCACTGCATCAAAAAAGGAGCTGTTTTTGTATTAAACTCATGACTCAATAGGAATCAGAGAGACCCGGGAGGGAGAAAAAAAATGCTTAATGTGGGCTTATCAAGAGGTGCAGTCTGGTAAACCCCACTGATACGTTGGGAGCCTTTTCACACATCTTCCTGATTCCCATCTAGCAAAGGCAACATCCCGTGTCTGCCTCTCACTTCCCCCTCTCATAGGTCACTCCAATGTCAAAACAGTTGGGACGCGTAAACACACAAAAACACACAAAAACACACACACACACACACACACACACATATACACACACAAGAACAAAGATAAAGTTATGTGCACGGCAGCTTAGAGTGAGGCAGAAAAGATATGGGACGGTAGAGCTAGAGGCAGAAAACAGGGAGGGATTGAGAGGGGAGATGAAAGAAGGGCTGCGGGGGGAGAAAGAAATTGGTGCGAGTGTGATATAGTAGCATGTACATGCATTGGGCCCCCATTATAAAGACACGTGACAGCTTAATAGGGCCCTTGCTGCCAAGGAGAAAGAAGAATTTGTATGCTGCGGGAAACGCTGGTGCACGTACACACGCGCACGTGCAGTAAACCTTTTCTTGAGGCCTCACATGCCACTGACTAAAACCTACAGAGAACAAAAGGTTCTCATTAGAGGGCGCATTGTGACAGGTATTGATTTCTCGCCGCAGAATTTGCAGCACCCATTGTTTACGCATCCTCACTTCAGATCTTGGGGTGCCACCAGTTATGGCAAACATCAATATGCCGTGCCATGGTGCGTTTCCAAAGGGTTAATTACATACTTGTAAGCAATTACAGTCTTAATGTAGCATAGAATCTCCCCCACCATTTAATTGGAATTTAGATCCAATCGCCGAGCTATCAGTCCTGATACAATCTAGCTGATGTGGTGTCAACTAAAATATAATAGACTCCTGAATCCTAAATGAACGTCACGCACTTGATTGAGAATGAACTCTGGGGTCAAGACTATCCAGGCGAGATAACACAAATCAAAATCTATACTTTAGCAGGTATCTCCTCCAATGCTTTTATTTTGTAAAAGTCTTTTTCACACTCTAAAATAAACCAGCAGTCTACATTTAATTGTGGCCCTGTAGCCGTAATTCAAGAATGTTTAAACGTGCCTGGAACTATGGGAGAAAGATTATAGTGGGGAGAGCAGTTGGTGACAGAAAGTGAGCTAAAATTAAACTTGCACCTAAAACTGCAATCTACCCTGTAGTGATTTGTGGCTTTGGGAGACAAGGGGGAGTCTTGATTGGACACTAGCCTGCGTCTGGTGGCACTGTCACAGCCCAGGGGGTGTTTAAGTGTGTGTGTGTGTGTGTGTGTGTGTGTGTGTGTGTGTGTGTGTGTGTGTGTGTGTCAGAGAACGCGAGAGACACATAAAGAGGGAGGGAACAAACAGAGAGCTCCATTCAAGTCCAATCCACAGACGCATCATTCAGTCTGACGTGATGATACATCTCTGCGACCAGAGTATCCATACAGCGGCCAGCCTCGCCAAACCAGTCACAGATGCATCATTCACACCCACACGCAGACAAACAAGCACGCTTCCACAGTCGTACGCTGCTGCATACCAAGCATCTGCATCACTATGGAGACGCCCCCCATTCATACTCATTCACAGTTTCCAGACTTTGCAAAGAAAAAAAAGTCCATATGGCTTTTAATGCAATAGTGCCAAAATGTAATGGATGCCCTCAGTGCCCTGCTCAGAGTGAGAGTTTATCCATTAGGAGGCCATAATATTGACAGGGCCGCACTCTGCACGTCTAAACTCCGCCCTTGTAGCTGTAACATTGGCCGACAGACAGGGGGTAGTACGTCAATGCAAGGTGCTCACAGGCCGATAACGGCAGCCGTCCCAGCTCCTGCAGGCAGGGTCTTGATGGACAGCAGGCAGTATTGGGGGGGGGGGTCAAGACTTGCAGAGCAGAGTGGACTGAGTCATGCCAAGTGCTCTTAAAGGCTTCAAGGGGTTAGAACTCGAGTTGGGAGTTTGGTGAAAGGGCGAGGAGGAAAGACTCACAGGAGAGGATTATCAAGCTGCTCAGGGACTAAATGTTTTCTTTGGTTTCTCTCATCGAGACCTTGAGTGCAGCTGAGTACACACACGCTGGGACACCTGTATACACGTCCAAAACAAGGATATTTATTTATTTTTTAAATTTTGCAATTAGGCAGTGACTTCAGCTACTTGACACCAAATAGACCCCGCCCCCTGCAAAAAAAAATTACAATGCCTACAGCATACATAAATATTAAAACAATAGATTTACTACGTGATGCAGCTGCTTTATCTCAACTCAAAACTGCATCAAAGCTGGACACAGTCAAATCTTTATGAATGAGCCACAGCAATATCCAAGTTTTAACAGCATAGTGACTTAATGACCAGATACTGTCCTCCAAAGAGCACAAAAAACAATCATTTCAATCAAAAAGCCAGATAAAGTTTTGACATATTCTATGAGGAGACACACGTAGTTCTTCCAAAATGTGATATGTGTTCATAAATGAACATAAATAATTGTTATTAAAAACAGAACAACTAGCAGTAGGTAGACTTTGTTAACGCCGCTGCAAGCATGTGCGACAAAACCTTCCACTGCACCAGTTTGTGAGGCCACACTGCCCCTCATGGCTTTTGAGGGATACAGCCACATCTCTTCACCCAGTCTCTCTAGACTGGAGGAAGTATTCAGACAGGTATACGCATGAAAGGGTTTTGCCAATAATTAAACAAAAATTTAAAATATACTATACCATAACAGTTCCTTAAAAACAACCCAAGGAATGGCATTAAAAAGGAAGGCATATCATTTGGAAAGTGACTGAAGTGACTGAACTGATGCCTTAAGCATGGAGTGCAGGTGGACCATGGAGAGGGTGCAACCAGCAGAGGCTCTAGCTGTGATCAGTGTGACTGCTGAACTCGGGAATCTGCATTTTGCACGGGCTGGAGCAGCTGCTTTCTGTGCATGAGGTGTGAAAGAGGGTGGTGAGGAAGTGGAGGGAGAAAGCCGGCAACGCAGCAAATTCACGGACAAAGTCCCATTTGGAATCCCAGTTCTATTACATGCTTGAGGCGAGCGCATGTGCTCGAGAAACTCCCCCCGCCCTCTTTGCCTGAGTGTCTTGACACCAGCTCAGGCTCCAACAGACCATCTCATTCAAACAGATGATACTGATGCCAGGAAATGACACACAAACACCACTGACTATCCTCCCGTACAATTGAAGCTGGCAGAGACCAACGTGCTAATAAAGCAACTAAAGGAACTGTCCACGAAAGCAGATGCACCATCTACAGGCTGTGAAAATAACACTTAATCATTTAGCGCAGCGCAGAAATAATCACCAAATCTTTTGGCTCGCTCAATTTGGCCAGAATCCAACACACATATCGTTTGGATTGAAGACAGTACCAGGAGCTTCTGACCCTGCTTCCCATTAAGTTTTGGATGTTCCCTAACCTTAAACTATAAAATATATAACAGCCAAAGTAGGAGACAAGAATCTTTTTCTCCTGAGTAAGGAATTTGAGGGTGCAAGATTTCGATTAATGTAATCGAGCAACACAGATTAACTTGAATCAAGAGCGGAAGCAGCATCTTCTCTTACTGCCGACGAATCTCAGAAGATTCAAGGCTGTATTCAATAACGCACAAAAAGAGACTGCAATGACTTCAACATGGCACTGATCAGTCTGGTTACAATGCATCAAAACACCACTGAAATTTTGAGGAAACTTAGCATGTTTAATTCATGCAAAAAAAAGAATATTAAAAGAGATTTTTTCAGTTAAGAGATCAAATGTAACCAATAAAAAGGGACTTGCATCAGGGACCGAAAAACATCTGAAGTGGAAAGGAAGCACACTGTCTTCATTTCAAGTAAAAAGAAATAAATAATAATAATATATATATATATATATATATATTATTTTTTTTTAAATCTATGCCATGTAAAAATAATAATAATAAAAAAAAAAAGTGATGTCCGTGGCTTATGTTACAGGAAGACAAAAAATGACGACGACAACAACAACAACTACAGGTTTTCTTGCAAGCCGAGTCTCCCAGCGGTTGAGTTCAGCCGCCCTGACAGGAGGCTGGAGTATTCCAGCTTCCCCGCAAGATGCACAGGGTGAGAAACGGTCTGGGAGATGCTCACTTTGCACCCACACAGCCGTGTTGGGCCGGACATAGCAACCAGAAACTCACAATAATTAATTAAAATGAAATAATTAATTTCATCCAGTATGCAATGAGAATGGGTTTCCAAAGAAAACACTCCAGATATATTATCCCTAGTGGCTTCAAAACGCACCAAACCATCCTAAAAGATGTAGAAGATGCATCAAAATTCTACAGAAACAGACAAGACTTTAGATCAAGTTGCGATTTCAAGTAACACGAGGTTCCCTGTTACTAATAAAAATAAATTGCAGGAGTTGAGTGGATTATTTGGTCCATTCCCATCACTCTAAACCAGGGGTGAAAAATCCCAAATGCGGTTTGTGCTGGTGGGGGGTGGGGGGGTCTGAGACGGTACTACGCGCTATAGTGCTATGCAGTGTTTCAACCCCGAAGGCAATGCGTAAATCAGCCGCGGAATCCTCCAGTTCCTCGCCCTCAGAGTTGCGCCGTGCGACGAGAACATGAAGAAATTTGGCACGCAGCGGCGGCAGCAGCAGCAGCAGCAGCAGCTCTGCCGGTCTTTACCGTGGATGAAGGGCGCGGATGGTGTGACGCGCCAAACTGGAGGAATCCGACTTCGAGTTGACAGAAAATAGCGTGTCGCTGCACGCTGATGCGGCGAGAGAGCCTCGGCGGTTCTGCAGATACCGATCTTAACGGACCGGCACCGTGGAAAAACCCGCCCCATGGCCGGAGAGCACAGGACGTGTTGGCGCAGCCAGAACAGGTGCAACACACGCCTATGACACCTGGCTGGCTGGCTGGCGCAGAGGCAACACCTCACACCGAAACTACCATAAGAACAAGAAGAAGAAAAAAAAAGATGACTGAAAAAATGGCATCAAGGCGCCTCGGAGGGAGAAGAAACACTCCCGCATGTGGCAAGCAAGCGCGGTGACAAGCGTCCGTTTCTTACCTGTGAAATCTGTGTGGATATCACTTCACAGCCGCATCGACACTGCGGATAAGAGGCACGTCCAGATCAATCCCTAACTCCTCTCACTCCCTCTTCCACTCCCCCCAAAAAAAGAGAAATGCTGAAGGAGGGAGAGAGAAAAAAAATGTTATATCCTGATCAAACGGGTTTCTTCACTTTAAATTCCCGGGTTAGAGGTGTGCACAGAGGACCACTCCTGCGCGGAAGTGAAAAAATATAACAAAAATAGCAGCAGACTTCCGCCAGCATCCCCGAGATTCGCAGGACTCTACACAACGCTGCGAGACCCGGGAGCTGTGCCCTCCCATCCCCCGGCGCGGACACACTTGGTATGCCGCTGGAAAAGCCGCTGCGCCGTAACGGGATACCGCAGGAAAAACGGGGGTATGCGCTTGTCTGCCTGTGGCCGCGCGTGCGTGTGCAGGAAGAGAGAGAGAGAGAGAGAGAGAGAGAGAGAGCGTGCGTGCGTCGTTGCCGCCTCGATGTGACTCAGTGCGGGGCTCCTGCTCAACTGTGGCGCCGAGGGTGCTGCAGCGTAGTGCAAGGGGAAGAGAGGCAGTGCGGGAGGGACCCTGTGGTGGAGGAGAGGAGAGAGAGAGAGGAGGGGAAGAGGAGGGGAGGAGAGGAGAGCTGAACCGGCTCCCGAGTTTCTGGAGGCGAGAGATGGATGGAGGAAGAGGCGTCTGGCTCGATTATTATTATTTTTTTCTTTCCTTTTTTTTAAGGAAATAAGGAAGCTGCCTTTTCAATAAACTGCACAATCTTAAATTAAACACTTAAACACTTGAATTATCTGTGTGTGTGGGGGGGGGGGGGGAGGGGGGGGTGCAGGGATCCATACATATGCATCATTTCAACTGTGTAAAATCACCCAAAGACTAGTCTCATTTGCTAATAACAAAAGTTTGTATTTACAGAGGGTGGGTCCACTTTAAAGAGGCCGCCATGTTACTGCCATCAGCCCACTTTGTAGATCTTCTCTGTTTCCTGATTTGATGGCACAGCTGACAGATGAAAGAATTGAGGCATCGGAAAACAGCAATTAATATCAGTGGCAGCAGAGTGAGATTACAGTCACCTACTTGCTGCAGGGCAGGTCGTTTAGCTCGCCAGTTCACTGTTATAGAGCAGAATATGAGCTGAGATCATTGAAGATCAATGTCAGAAGGCTATTAAGCTGTAGATTAGTGCTTTGTGTGAAAGATTTGAAGATTTGGGAAAATCTTGAGCGCTTGGTCAATGTTGCACATTTTTAATTATGAGGTGAAAATATTTTACCACTTAACTTGGAAAGAAATATTTGGAATGTTTTTGATGTCTTGAAAAAGTTTGGAGCCAATATCATATTCAAAACAATCATGACTCTTTCAACTGATGACCTTTTCAGATTAATGGTTGTGAAATGAATAGCCTTAGAAGAGTGTGTGCGTGCGTGTGTGTGTGTGTGTGTGTGTGTGTGTGTGTGTGTGATGTCTGTGCAAGGTTTACTTCAATTGTCCCATTGAGAATAACATTTGGTCATGCCAGAAGGGACTTTATGAACTACAAGACTGGGGTGAGATGATCAGATCATCGGATTTAAATATTTAATCGCAGGATGATTTAAAGATGGAGATTAGGCAACACTCACACGGACAAAATACAAAATGATGACACTTGCATTGTTGTGAGGGATTAGAATCTGCATTTCTATGTTTCTTTGATGATCTATTACTTGAGGGGTGGAGCGATCCCTCCTCCTCCCACAGACAATTTACACAATTAATATTCTTAAAGATCTCATTACGTAATCAGAGCACAAAGGCGGCAGAGGATTAAAAAGAAAAAAGGAAAATCTTCAAAGAAAAACCACTGAAAACCAGACCATCACCATGTTGAGGTATTTTATTTCCATTCCATCCTGCTGCCTGTTTTGCCATAACTGTAGTGTGGCTCATGAATTCCTCTAAGGGTCTATAACAAAGCCCAACCTCCAAATTGAGCCTTGGAACAATTTTGCAAACTTTCTTTACATGTTTGTAACTGGGCTTAGGGATTTGCAAAATAGGCTTAATAATGATTATTTTAAAAATAAATAAATAAATAAATAAATAAATAAGGTTGTGTGCTTGTATTTTTAAAAAAAGAAAAATAGCCATGCGTCCCAATAACGATTAATCTTTTAAACATTAAAAAAAAAAAAAAAAAAAAAGAAGAAGAAGAAGAAGAAGACGAAGAAGAAGAAGAAGAAGAAGAAGAAGAAGAAGAAGAAGAAGAAGAAGAAGAAGAAAAGTAGTCAGCACTCGGAGGGTCTTCTGAGGGGGAGACATCCATGTATGTCTGGTGCAGCAGGATCTTTCCCCTCCCTCCCTCCCTCCCTGCCTGCCTGCCTGCCTGCCTGCCCTCCAATCCCCATTTATCTCAACCACTCTCATCCGAGCTCCCGTTTCAGCAGGCTTCCCCGGCTTTGAAACACTGCATTAGAGCCCCACCTACAGGCCACATGAACTTCACAGCAGTCTGCAATGAGCTCTTTCCGACAATTGACGTCCACAATTCAGCAACACTTCCTCGGGTTTTCACCTCAATGTTCTGAAAGGTGTATGGACATATAAATCTAACGTTTATCTTCATAAACCAGCGCACAGAGATAGTTAGTTGTACTCTGAACGACCAGCTGCAGCTAATTAGTGCTCTGATTATTCATTTCTGCTGCTGAGTGAGCAGAGACTCCTCGGTTGTTTAAAGTCACTTTATGTTGTAAAGTGTAACAAAAAGACCCAATTTATGTTTAAAATGCCCAGATACACTGATAAATATCGGGGGGGGGGCGGGGGGGACATTAAAATCAACGAAACGAACTTCCATGTTGGTTGGGGTTCAACATGGAAGTTCGGTTGAGACTTACCCCACATATATCCAGCTACTGTACGTCGAAACACTACTTTCCATTGCACAAAACCCCATTTTAGGCGTCAAAGTTTTTTTTGTCTGCTTATCGGTGTTTTTTTTTAGCCGCTTTATTTCACGGTAGTTTCACGATAGTAAACAGATTTGCCAGTCCCCGTGAACGGGGCTGCACCTGCGCGTTCACGGTGGCTTTCTGACGTCACAATCCTAGTGCGACAGACGGACAACACGTATATAAATACACACACACACACACACACACACACACACACACACACACACACACACACACACAATCTTTGTCTTTCAGGTCGAACAGTCCGGTGACAGACTGACCTCTTATTGGTTTATCAGTTCATACAATAAATTAACTATTTGGCCCCCAGTAGCCATTTTGCCCCAATCCCTCTTTGGCAATTTATTGATTGTGAGCACATCAGACCTTATCCATTATATTTTGGACCTCTCAGACTAGGAGCATGCCTTGAGGTTGTCTGAAGAACGGAAATACATTGACACTGATGGACCACTTGGCTTTAGTTATTCGATGAAAATTAGTGGAGGGGCTATGTCAACAGTCCGCAAATCTCTGCATAGCATAACTTTCAAAGCATCACAAATCAATAGCGATCTACAATCACAACGGCCATTCCCACAAAGGGTAAGGGTCACATGACCTCAAGAAATGAATGTTTAGGTCACCGATGCGCGAGCAAAATCAAACACTCACAGGTCAAATGACAATTGCCCCAATATCTTTAACTATGCTACTACTATCAGTGGCATTTGTCCTATCTGTGTCCTGCATGAGCAGACTATGGTTCTTTCCAAGGACATGCAAATTGGAAGGCAAGACAAGATTGTATTGGCAATGGTCAATGATGAAGGAGGAAGTTTCCATGCATGTTAAGCCCAACATGTACTTTTCACTCATTCAAGACTCTAAATAGAGTGGACATTAAACAAAACTGTTACCATGGACACAGATAGTATCTTCAAGCTGTTTAGCGGAGAGTTAATTAAATTCTAAGCGTTTCAGATGTGCAAAGACCAAGATGGGAGTAGCTGTTTAAGGGAGTAATTTAGATGTTCAAATTTGAAAAAGAAAGAAAGAAAGAAAGAAATATAAGGGGGGACTCAAAAGTTGAACATTAAAGGTTGACACTTTACCTATTGATTTGTAAGTATTTGTGTTGGAGGTTCTATTAGTATCTCCAAATCGTCATTAAAAGATAATTGTTGTTGTTCAAAGACGGTTTTTATGAGTATTTTGTTCAATTATTCTTAAAGTGGAGATGAAGGTGCACAAAGAGGCTACATTTTGAAAGATGGCTGCACGTCTCGTCTTCACGCCAAGGTTCACAGTCCCCGTAGGATTTCTACTCTGACTGAAACAAGACCATCGTGCTGATTTACAAGTCTTGACAAACGCAACGACGGCCCTCCAGGTTATGGTTACGCAAGAGTCAAAGCAGTTTGCACATTGATATATTATAGGTTCGGTAAATCTGGTCTCTCCTTTTGTACGAGCCCTGCAACTGCAAAAAAAAAAGGGGGTGGGGTGCAGGAGGAGGAGAGCACGGATGCAAGGCCAGTGCTCAGCTCTTTATTAAAATGCGCTGACCATACTGACTCACACATTTGTCTTGCAAATGAGATGATGACTTATGGAGGCGACATGAATGGCTTTGATGAAGCCTCCCCGGTTTTTTAATGCAGTCAAGTAGGTTGGAGGTTAGAGGGAGGTGTTTCAATGCATGTGTGTGTGTGTGTGTGTGCGTGTGTGTGTGTGTGTGTGTGTGTGTGTGTGTGTCTGCAGATCATGTTGCCAGCTGGACCCCTGTCGTTCCAGAAGCTCCCCTCAACTGTAGTCACACACACAGACACAAGCACACACACACAGACACGCACGTGCGTCTGGCAACATGCTTTTCATCCTTTGCCCCTTTTTGTTGAATTAACTCGCTGGAGCCTTTTAAACACAGCTGTACATGGTTTATCTAAAGCCTGTTGGGACGCAGAGATCACCACACATCGGTAACACTGATCCCGGGGGTCTCCCCCTTTTTTTTTTCTTTTTTTTGCTCATGATAGACATGCATCACACATCTGCCACAGTTCATCCCTCAAATGCAGCAGGCTGCTAAATCACCACACAAAGTGTGCATATATCTCCTTTATGGTCAATTTACGAGTCATTTCCACCCTGGGGATGATAATATTTATGAGCTGCCAATGGTGTCGCTGGATTTAGTGTGTGTCCGTCTTCATAAAAGTGCCGACCCACTCCCTCCGCTCTCTCCAAGGCGTGCAGCCTCCAGGTTTAAATGACACCCCAAACTCTGGATGTGTGGCTCTCACCCATGATATCTCATTCCCATGGAAATCTATTAGCATGTCGTTGAGCTAATGAAGTTTTATGTGCGGCGTGGGCGGAGAGAATGACACTGATATGCCCATTGATTTGGGTTGTAAATAGGTTTTCAATTTTCTGCACATTTTTTATTTTTTGCAAGACACCCCAATAGTAAATTGGATTGAAGCCGACATTCTGATGAATCTTGTACATGCTCGTTTGTGCGTCTGCATGGTTGAGTTCATGACAGCGGATGGACGGCTGTGTTGAATATGTCACTCACTCATGTAATTAGTTAGTTTGCATATTGATGACTTACTGCTTCTTGTGCAAATGTGCATTTTGACTATTTATTCCATTCTGTTCCTTGTGTGTGTGTGTGTGTGTGTGTGTGTGTGTGTGTGTGTGTGTGTGTGTGTGTGTGTGTGTTCATCCACATATCATCTCCATCAGATTCCCCATTATGCAAGCAGCTGCCTGTCTGTCCCTGCCTCTTCATGCATGTGTGTCTGTGAGCACAAGAGTGTGTGTGTGTGTGTGTGTGTGTGTGTGTGTGTGTGTGTGTGTGTGTGTGTGTGTGTGTGTGTGTGCAGCCACCCACTCCGGGGCCAGGTGAGTCAATGTTTTGCCAGCCTCCTCTCCAGAGATCCAAGCTCATGTCCACAGAGATCCAGACGCCCCACTGTGACTCCCCCCCCCCAGAATTAAACTCTTCCGTTGGGGTGGGCGGTGCAGATGGTCAGGGGGCTGGAAACCTGGGTAGGGAGGGAGGAATACAGGTTAAAAGTTGCAACAAGCAAAAATAAAATGATAGTGCTGGGACGCAAATATATCTTTCGTACATATATTTCTTTGCATTTCTAAATTAAACGGAATGAACTGTGTTCTTCTGCAGTGTTTCAATGTCCTTGTGGGTGAGTGACACTTTTAAATGATGGGTCCTCTTGGTGAAAAAGCCCACATCCACATTGGCCCACATGCATGCCCATCAACCTTTGCACTCCAGTTTTGGCTTCCTCTTCTGTCAAGAATGCCGTCACGTTCAAGTTCAATTGCTGCTTCATAAACCTCCCTCCAAGCCAACTTCTACTTCTTAAATAGTGCAGCAAAGATTGTGGGCTGTGAGCTAGAGAGCGCAGTTGCCTCACAGCAAGGTTTGTGGGTTTGACAAGAAGCAAAGGTGAAGGAAAAGGGGAGGAGCAGATGCTCCGTGATGTCCGGGCAGCCCAGTCTTTGGCTCGCTGTCGCTCCTGGTCCTGGGTCAAAATGAGCCATTGCCTCTTACACAAGGTAGTGTGGGCTGATGAGAGCTGAAGCAAAGAGAGTGCGGTGTGAGAAAGCAATTGCATTATACTCCTACGCGCTCCTTCCTTTTGTCTCACACGAGCAAAACAGACGCACTCACATGCACACGGCGCACGCTGATGACTGTGGGGAATCCATCGCTTGTGGTTTGTGGATGCAATCTATTGACAGTATCTTTCACCAGGTTGACCAGGGAGCTTTCAGTGCAATATCGACTGGCAGCGCTCACTATCACTATTTGTCTTGCCCATTTCCCCTTTAGCATGCATGCGCATGGCCACATATATGCGTGTCTTCATATCCTCTGCCCGTAATGACTTTATTTATTCGGAACATGTCTTTGGGTATTCTCATTGTCTGATCTTTATCTGCCTGGATGGTCTTGGCTTAACCGAGAGAGTGCGTCTGAGGATGATTTCTGCGAGTACTGGGTTTATTTAAGGTCCTGCGACCTGCAGTGAAACCATTTTTTTCAAAAAAAAAAAAAAAACAAACACAAAAGTGGATTCAGCCTCCCGCGCCAGTTAGGGCCAGTGTACACAAACATAGGTCACATAAAATCAGTCTGACATGTGTCTGGATACATCATGTAAGAAGCTCCCGCTCGGCTCAGGACGTGGCAGCGCGAGCGAATCACAGGGCTGGATACGGGCAGGTTTGCTGCTAGAAGCACGACTGGAGAATAACAGGATAACAGAATTGAAAAAAAGAAAAAAAAAACCCCGCTTCCTGCATTTCCAAATCTCTAGGTCTCTCTCTCAGCTTCTCCGGGAATTGAGGTGTTGCTGGAAAAGGTCACATGGATGTAGTGAACCTCTGCTGAATAGACCCAAAATACACTAATTTTGGTCTGCATTTGAAAGGAGGGTGCTTAAATTATAAAATATAAAATAACCAAAATTTTCTCATTCCTCACATTTAGATTTTTTAAGGTAAAATCGTATTTCTTATGTACTGCAGTGCAGAGTATGCAATTCACAGCAATGGTTAAGCCATTGGTTGGAATACATACTTGCATGCACACATACATGCACATACCAGTCAAAAGTTTTGGACATATATCTTGCTCATATATTTGATGTCTTCAGCATCTATCCGCAGTGTAGAAAGTTGGAAAGATAAAAAAAAATGCATGACAAGGAGTGTCCAAACTTTTCACTGGTAGTGTATATACAAACATACATACATACAAACATACAGTATATATACATACATACATACATAAATACATGAAACTCAAGAACTGTTTGAAAAACTGTAGCATTAAAGCCTACTTAAACAAAGCCGTTAGTAGCGAACAAGGGGAAACCATACATTTTGGGTGGACTATCCCTTAAATCTTCATTTTGCCAGTGCGTGAGGATATACGCTGAGAGACACTGAGAGGAGGAGGGAGGTAAAAGAAGGCAAAACATTACATTACCCACAAAGGTTATTCTCACTGCTAACTGATTGAACACAGAGGGAGCACATTTACATTTCAAATTGATCATTGTCTTCCCGGTCCCTCCCAGCTGTAAATGGTGCAATTATGCACGCATGAATACGTGTCGCAAACACGGAAAAGTGCTATTTGGGTTACCATAGGCAATGAGAGACAGACTGCACCGTGCTTACTCTGCGTGTAGGTCTGTGTCGACAGAGGTGCTGTTGCATGTATGCTTTGCAAATATGCTTTGCTTTGTTCGACGTTATTTTGCAACAGAGCCACAGACACAAGGACGAAGAAGGCTGGCGGGACGTGATGCCTCTGAATTATCTCACCGACAAGAGCGCGAGCAAACAACGCAGACACACTTTTGATTTGCAAAAAAGCTGAACGAGACGGTCGCACAGTGAGCAGCACCAAAGCAACACTTCATTGGCTATCTGTCCAAAAAAAAACAAAACACACAGACTCACACACACAAGTCATTGCACACGGGGGCAAGAATGTAGAGATGGCCAAGATGAAGAATTTGTTGTTTGCACGTGCGGTCACAGTGACTGGAGAAATCCCTTTTTAATGCTTATATCCCAGATATACGCTGCCTTTGATAATCCTTCACTGAATCGTTTGTATTGCCATTTGTGCTAATACTACATAATCCCTCTGTGTGTGACACAATGTTCCTGCAATGGCAAAATGAATAAATGCAATAAACGTAGACCAGCACAAGAGCCAGATCTGTAGGTACACTTTATACACACAACCCGGCAAGTGCACTAAAGGGAGAGCTCCACCCTGAATTGACATTTGACCCATTTAATACTGAACACAATGTCGATGGAGGCTCTGGTGGAATTTTTTAATTCATGCAAGCAGGAGTTTCACAGATGGAAATAATTCTGCTGGTCATATGCCGTCTCCATGAACAGTTGCGTGGATAAAGAAAATGTCAGCCAAGCCTCGACTAAAAACCTTGCGTGTGGCTAATAAATGAAACTTGAAATTTTTGCTGTACTATCGTCTCAAACCTGGTGTCGGGGCGGGGGAGGCAGTTCTGATTACGACACATTGTGCTGGGAACAAGCTGTTCATGAGTGAGCCTTTGGTGAAGACAATGCGAGCGAATGAGAGCCCAATCTTCTGTTGCATTACCGATCCATTTGCCTCAAATTTCAACTCAAAATAGACTCAAACTGAAAGGAGGTGCGCGGCAGTAAAAGGTGAAAAGGACATTTTAGTCTTCGGCTGTGTGAAAAAATTAGAAGTTAGAAAACAGTGTTGCGGCTGCAGTCGTTGCAGAGGGAAGTTATGGAAAAACAATATGCAATACCTGCCCGAGGTATCCAGAAGACAGCGCACTTTAGTCACGGCCATCCAACGATGCTGGCACTGGAGTCCCTGAAAATACAGGATCATATTTGTTACGCCTACACAAGCAGGAGACGTGCATACAAAACACACCACAGCCACGTACACAAAAGCCTCAGGATCCAATTTGAACGACGCACAAAAGGAAAGTATGTCCAACTGCAGCGCGGCAGCCGGGCTAAAGGGTCAATGCATGTAAGCATTGTTTGGCCTCCTCTCCAGCGCTAAAACAGCATTAATGCAACACATTTACATGCACTTTACACCTGTTGTTGTGCAAATGCATACCGTTTATCCTGCAGCTTTTTGCAAGAGATTGCACAACGGTGAATTAAAGAGCCCTTCTGCAAATACCCAGCTTCAAGCCATTATGCCAGCGTTGAGTTTTCCCCTGAAGTATTAACCTGAAATGACTAAATATTGAAAGTGTTAGTGTTACAACTTCTGCCAAGTTAAATAACAACTTTGACATTTTTTTAATTTTTTTTTTTTTTAAAAGGATCAATTTGTGCCACTTCACAAAACAAGACAGTATATCTAGCGCCACAGAAATATAAGATTGACAGCTCTTTTAATTCAGGGGGCCGACGACTACAAAGAACCGGAACTAAATTATTCATGTTTTCCTGATGCTGGCTTGTTTACATCACTAATTACTGTAAACATAGCAGCAGATTTAGCCATTAGTTTCAGTTTATGATCAGACAAGGAAGCGCACATACACATATCTCTCGTCTGTAAGTCAAACTGTTGAACATTAGAAATCCAGTCACCCAGAAATGTTAATTTTAGGCTCTAAATTGGAGTGATGTGCAAAATATTCACTTGCGATGAGGGAATCTGGAATTTTGAGACACAGCATCGACTGGAAATAACAACTGCGAAGAACATCATCTTATCAAACATCCTTTTATCAACGTTGAGTGAAAGCTGTGCATTGCTCCTCCTCGCGACATTTTGGTCTGTCAGTGGCCTCAACTTCAACATTAACCCAGTGGGGGGTTGTGCACATGATGACACCGTTGCGCACAAGAACATTTTAAGACAGGAATGGAGGAGGGAAAGTGACAAGCAGAAGATAAATCCATCTCTTCCAGCCCGTCACTCCCATTTCCCTCCCTCCTCCCGGCTCTCCTTCCAGCCTCATTGTTTTCAATAAAGTGTCAAGACTGGCCATTCTATAATCACATTTGTGACTTGGGATCTGGGATTCAGATGCAATCGATGTCTATTAGAATCGCGGCGTTATTGATTGAAAGAAGAGAGACGCTGTAACGGATCTTTGCCCATTTTCATCTTCACAAATGTTGTGCACATATTTACACAGTGCCAACGATGTGTGCAGTGCAGTCCTGTCTGTAAGCTGCACCTCTTCCCAAAGCATAAACAGTTTGTACATTTAGCTGTTTAAACTTTTTTTCTTTTTTTTTTAACTAGCGCAGCTTCGACTGAGGCACAATTTGCTCCAGAAACAGGTCATGGTTGGGCTATTTCTGAACAGAAAACACAGTTTTGCACCCGAGAAACTGAACTTCTCATTTGGGTTTCAAGAGATATTGGCTTTCTTCTTCTTTTTTTTTTAAACATGTGCATGACAAATACAGAGAAGGCATTCAATCGTAGTGGACTGCATTTGCACTGGCAACGAGATAAAACAAGGAGCGTTTGTCACACAAGGCGGGATTGAATACTTCACTGGGTAAAACTTCCTGCAGTTCAAACGGTTCTACTGAGAATTTCTGATATATATGTGCAGCCCTAACATATATCAACCCTACGCAGCTTCACGCGCATGTGTGTGTGTGTGTCTGCATACAGCGGTGTTCGTCAGCAAAGGTGTACGCAGCATTTTCACAAGGTGACATTTAGGAGACAGTCTGACACGGAGGACAGGGAGGGATGCGACTCCTTTAACCGCTGTTTATCACCTGCTCATGGAAAACATCAGCCGGCCGGCAAGAGCTATATATCAGTGTGCACGGGTCAAGTGTGGGAAAACTGTATATACACACTAATCAGGGGTACAAGCTTATGATCCTGATGAACCTAATTATATTAGCCCTCTGTTTACAGCCTTCCATAATATTGCTGGATTTTAACCTCGCTTTGTCGGACCGTCTCACAAACCCAATTGGAATCTGGCTGAAGATGCTTTACAAATCCACTTCACAGGAGGAACGAGCGGACTTCAGCTATGGATTTATGTTCGCCGCCACCCAGGGAGACTTGCCTCGGGAAAAATAACAAATTCAATTCAAAGACTCCTTGACGTCCACTGTTCAACCCCATAGACACTGGCGTTCTAAGTGGATGTGCCTTATTGACTGCGCATTGGTCAAAGCAGCCGACCGAGGCTGTTGATAGCGTGCACCACATGCCACCGTGCACTATCTCCACGACGGAATAATTGAGTTTGGGGGGCATCTATTGACATATGCTCACATGCAGAAGAAAGGGAGAGAAAGGCGAAGAAAGAAACACGCGTGCTCACGCTGATAATCGCTGATGGGAAAAAAAATAAATATAAAATCAGCGCGGGGTGATCGTTGATAAGAATCCCCCGGATTCAGGTTATTTGAATGGAAATGAAGCCCAGGATTATGTTTGGCTACCGTCTTGGTGCCAAATGTGTGTTTTGACGAAATGGAATTTGCGAAAGTGATTTGCGAGACGGCGGAAGACAATGAGGGTTTTTAATGAGCGGTTGTTTGATTTGGGAATTGGAAACTGGAACGCCTTGTCTCGGCGTCGACTTGCTCTGTTTAGTCATAGAGTAAATACAGTGTGTTCCCCCCCCTTTTTTTCTTCTCCCCTCCTTGCGTCCCCTGCCCCGTTTTGTCTCCTTTATTCTCCATCCAACAGCTGTAGACGTGGGGAAGGGAATAAAAAATGAGATCTTAACAATACTGGAGAGGGTAAATGAAGGAGAAATGACATCAATCTTTTTCACTCCGTCTCCCCTCTGAGTCGATGAACAAGAGAGCGACGAACAAACTTAAACAAAGGGAAAAATAGACTGCCGCTGCTGCTCCTGCATCTTTTCTCAGCCTCCTGACAACTCGGCAGCCATTGAGAATCAATCCCTAATCTCCCTCGTCTATCTCGCGGCCTGTTCTCCGCTCCTCTTCTTTCAGCTTCATCTTTCCTCATGAACACTGTTAACTGCTATGATATTGAGCGATCTGAGAGCCAGCCAGGGGATCTCTAAACCAGAGAGCTATTTAAAACCAAGCAAGTGCATTTTTTTTTTATTAAATACCTCTTGTTTTCCTATTGACCATCTTTTTAATTCCCTTTGGTGAGCAATGACGACAAACAAGAGAAGGCCCTCTCCAAGTTACATGATACATGGCATAAAAATGTTTTGTTATTTTGTGAAACCCAAGTGGTTGCAACTAGTTGACTACATGTCAGGAAAGAAAGATGAAGAAATATTGAGAAAGTCACAGAGTAAATGTAAAATAAGATGACAAAAGTGACAAATGGCCAGCACATTAAAAATAATTACAAAACTGGTTTTGTTGCTGCAAGTGTTTTGATGCACAATTACTTTCACAGAGGGAAACATCGGTGCGGGACTATTAAATTCAGCTCATATTAAAACAATTACAAGATATTGTACAATAAATTTCACAAATACATGAAGCAAAATACCTTTTTATGTATTTTTCTGTTTGCTTCAGTCGACAGCATGTTGCATATTTATGCCTAAATAGCATCTTTTTAACCCTATGTGTGACTTTGAAAAGACCCCCATCAAAAAACCTCAAGTGATATACAAATCAATTGAGCAAAGGGAGCCTTTCCATGGTGCTTGTGGCCAGTGGAGCAGCAGCAGCAGCAGCAGCAGCAGCAGCAGCAGCAGCAGCTTCAGTGAGGCAGAAAGTCTCCATGGTTCTTCGCCTCATGAGTAACTGTGCAAACGCTGCTTGTTCATAGAAGCTGCTCAAACGCACAAGCAATACGTCTGCCTCTCCCCTCACCTGTGATTTTCTTTCACAGGTGGATACAGCTCTAAGAAATGTTAATATTTCCCATATGGACATGATAACAACTACAATTAATACAAAAATTAGGAAAGATAAGGCATGAAAAGGTGGAGGGGAGATGGAATAACATTTAATCCAAGTGATGGCCGTTTTCCCTGCACCTTCTGGCCAACTCTTGTAGCTGTTCGGTTTGGCCACCTTTTATTTTATTTCTTTTCATTAAGAATATTGGTGGCAGTCAATAAAAGAAACGGGCAGGAAATGAAAGTGAAATTGTAATATGATTGCGTTCCTTCTGATCGGCCAGACGTCCACTGCCCATTCTATGGTTCTTTTTTCTCATGCCGTTCGGTGGTTATTACAGATGAAGCAGTGTCCCACTCAGCACCTGCAGTTCTTGGCCGCGGCACGTTGGCGCTCAACGACTCGTGTGCAAAAGCGGATAAATTAGGCCGTAACTTTATTTATGCGCGGCTACTTCCTGCTGCTGCTCTGCGTCTCTGCGGGATGAGCTTTCACCAGCTGCTCAGTGTGCATCCGCAAGGCCAGCACGCGGCTCGTCGTGCACGAGCAATATGCGGCATTAGATGTCCTGTATTATTCAATTAGAATTAGAAATAAAGATGAAGCAGAAATAAGAGATGCGAACATGGGCCCTTCAAAATTGACACACAACATCAGTAAACATGTAAAATGGCATTCTGTCTGTTTTTGTTTGTTTGTTTCTGATAAATACAATCTCTTCTTTTCATACAGGCTTTCATTGAGAACTTTCGCAAATGCAGTCATCATTGCCTGGTCAATCACTTTCTCCCTGTACTTTGTCAATAGCCATGAGCGGCGGCAGTTTCCTTATCTCTGTTTTCATGGGGGTTGTCCCAGTTCTCGAAATAAAGGATTAAAAATCAAAGCATCTCGTTTCAGCTCCTGCAACAGGTGGCTTAGATACAGTCGCTGCAGGCATCGGATGCGTTTACTACAACGACTCAGTCACTTGATTGTTTAGATAAAGTTTCACTTTGCATAGACGCACAGTGAAAGGCTTTATTGTGATGTCATGGCGCCCTGCTCGCTTTCCCTGTCTTAATAAATTTGACATAATCGCCAGTGATATGAAAGACTCCATTCCCTTGTACAACCAGATCTGTTAACAATAGCATTGTAACCACTGTTATAAACTCTGACATTCTTGCATCTGCTTTTGTGTCTGCCACTAAAAGAACATCATGATTTTATTGATGTGCAGTCCTGAGGCTGCTTCTTTAATTTTTTTAACTTCCATTTCTGCTCTGTCAGACTTCCGAGGAGTCATTTCTGTGTTTCTGAAGAGAACTAAAATCTTACAGAGGGCTAACTAGGCATGTGTACCAGAGATCAGAAGCTCTGCAGACTCTGGTGATAATGGAAGGAAATGGTGCCAGAGTCATGGCAATTAAAAGCCTGCAAAAAACAAAGCAATGTCTAATACTTCTCTGAGGCAATGACGGAAACATTGAGAGAACAAACTTGAAAAACACTTTTGGCTCCTGCTGCTGGCCCTCTCTCCTCAAGACAGAAACAGTGGGACGGTAGCTGTTTCAGCTCAGCCTCCAAGAGCGGAGCGGAGCGGAGTAGAGAGGAATAGAATGCACCGACAGTCGCCACAAACTGTTTGGCCCCTTTCCATTTTTTTTCCAGGCTTTGTTCGGCGGCACCTCGTCTCTGCTGGGTTTTTTGAATTCCAAATGTGGCACTCAGAAGGCTCCAAATCTTTTATTCATTGGTCTGATTGTGAAACACGTAGGTGGGTTTTGAAGCACTTAGGCTCACTCCCTGACCGGCGCTCAGTGATTACACAGCTACAGGGAGGAGTGGCTGCTTTCAATCAGGTGGCACGCTTATTCTTTACATTTGTTTTTGCCACGCTAACTTTGTGTCTCTTAAACACAAAAGCACACTGAATCTCTGGCCACATGTGCTTAACAGTTGTGACACAATTGAGATTTTATTCTGCAACCGTTTGTATTCATAAACTAGCTAAGGCGCCACGCCCACGCACAGCACTGTGGTGGCATATCTGCATGTTCAAGAGTCCACACAAAGCCTTTGGACATGGGAGAAAAACCTTAAAAGTTGATTGGGCAAAGCTTTAGTCCATGATAGTCAAGTGGGCCAACCAAAAAAGCCATACTATTTTCACCAAGGACCATCGGGGAAAATATGTTTATGTATATTTAGCAGAAGCAACTTGCAGGCTGAACGTCACGGGTTGGATTCTGAGCAATCGAGTTCCTATGCAAGGTGAGCGGCGAGCTGCCGCAGCCCCTCTCAGCCACAAACACAGAGGGACCGAAGGTGCTCAGCGTGACACCAACGGCTCCGCCAACAATGCATCAATAGACAGTGTATAGAAACTTAATAGACCTCATCGGCTAGCGAGCTCAATTCATAAACGCACACTCGCCAAATATAGTTCTCATCACTCTCTGTATCACATTACAGACCATAAAAATGTGATGTGTAGTTTCCAGCGGGCATATTGCCATGGTGACTGCCTGCCGGCGCCATAAAAGAACCGCAGTTCAAATACAACCTACATTTCACTTCCGCTTTTCATTACTCCGGCACAGGGAGAATCCCGAGGAAGTCAAAAGTGCACTCGCAACAGAAAGAAGCTTCTGGGAGAGATTCTATGAAGTTTTTGTGTACGCGGGTTTAAAAATATGTTGGGACGGCCTATTTCATTTTGTAAGGAAGAAAGAAAGACACTGTAGGTAACTCGCCCGTGAAACATCAGCATATCAAAGGAGGACACAGAGAGGAACAGATGGAGAATCTCAGCATGGAGAAAATAGTGCATCAATATGATTTTTCTTTATCAAGTAATATCTTCCTCAAATGCCGTTTCCCGGGCAGGAATGCATTCTAACATTTCAAACTGACTACAAGTCGGGAAGTTTGCCTCGCCTTAATATTTTCCGCAAGTTCTTGCAAAATATTGCTTCAGTATAATGGATTCCAAGGAAACAATGCATAATTATTCAGTTTGGATGAATAAAGTAAAGTACCCCGGGCAGTGTTTCCGGTGTTGGTTGGAAAGAAGAAGAAGAAAAAAGTGGCCGTGCAGGAGCCCAGTCTGGGAATATTAAATTAAGAGAATAACAGTGACTGATTAATGGATTTCATTACCAGCCCCACAGTGAAATAATTCATCCTCAGAGCAGAAGATGTTTATTACCCCGAAGCCCACGTCATTACCGTGAGGTTCTGGTATCTTAAACAGAGAAATTCAATTGGAGATGCTGAATGGAAGCAGTAATGAGCTGTATGCTGTTTTGCAGATACCGGTGCTGCTGGATGATACCACCACCTTGACACCACCAGTGTCCTCGACAACAGGGGTTGTGCCCGGCCTGCTTCCACTTTAGACAGAATGGGACACAGCACTTCCTTCCTGTTGCGGCTGTAATGGCAGTCCTATGGCCTGAAGGAGCAGCCGTCCGTGGCACAGCAAAACACAGCAAGAGGGGTCTAAAATCTATCCTTCATTGAACATATTTCAACTGTGAGTGTGCGTGCGATGTGTCTCGATGCTTTGATCTAAAAGTAGCAAAATAATTCAGAGACAGAGAAACAGATGTGCTGTATCTCTGGATAGCCAGTATTAGCCAGCTAATCAGGCCCGGTGCCGAGGTGTGTGTGTGTGTGTGTGTGTGTGTGTGTGTGTGTGTGTGTGTGTGTGTTGTTTAGACAAAGTGCTGAGCTGACACAAGCTAAGACACATCCTTTATTGTTTATGGAGCTGCTTCCATTACCTTCACTGCCACCTAAACACAATGAGCTCACCACATTGATAAGATATCGCCCACTGTCCGTTTCTTTAGGGTCACTCACACACACACACACACACACACACACACACACACACACACACACACACACACACACACACACACACACACACACAAGGTTTCAACCCCTTCTGAAACGCTGATAAGCCAATGTCACTCGCATAAAGCGTCAACACAGCAGCGCGTCTGCTCCGTCCAAATCGATAACAGCCCCCGGGGCGGGTGTGTTGCGGCCATGTTCACCAGCAGGACCCACCAGCAAACGGCAGCACCGCCAGCAAATAACAACTCTGGTAATGAGCGCCACAGAAAGGTCAAGCTCAAACAAAAGAATTCCTGCTTATAAATATTTAAGTGTGATTAACATTAGCAATCCTAATTAAGCCATCATTCTCTGGCCCTCCCGTGAAAGGGCCTTTGATTAGCCGGCACTCAGGAAGCTTCACTCAGCCGACGGGGAAGCGAGGTGTGTGTCTGTGTGTGTGTGTGTGTGTGGGCTGAGGGGAGGGGCTTCTTTTTTTTAACTAATGGCCAATTAAACCAAGATGATGAGGTGGTGAACGCAAATTATGAAATCGATCCGATTTGTCTCCTTGCCAGAAGCTATGTTACAGCTAAAACAGCACATTTTTCTGCCAATATGTAAAGATTTCCCCCCCTTTAGGAAATTGAGTGTGAGTAGTTGGTAATTGCATTGAGGTCGATTCCTTTAATGTTGTTATCATTACTATTGCTTTGGATTGAACTGTGGACTTCTGTCCAGTGTTTCCCAGATGGCCCGAACAATTCTGGTCAGTACGTCACCATTTTGTCTACAAAGCTGAAGCGATAGCGTTGCAATGGGACAGAGCACAAGCTTTGATGCTAATTTTGCCTATTTTTTCAGTCCTCAAAATGCAAGGGGAAAAAAAATTATAACAACCCAAACCCTAACCCAGATGACAGACTGAGTGATGTGTATGATCAGCTCAAACTCAAAAGCAACGACAACAGAACACGACTTCTAATATTTCATTAGTGGAGGGGGGGGGGTACGAGGAGAATAATCGTCTAAGCGCTGCCATAATGGAGTTCCAGATGGTTCTGGCAGACTGAATCTCCTGGATACTGTTTTATACCTCCTTTTATGAAAGATGAAAGGCAATTTCAGAAAATGTTTGCCATCCGTTGCCTCTAATGGACACACATGCACGCACGCAGACACACACAAACGGGTAACAGCCAATGCAGCAGTGAAGCTCCATGCCAACTAGCAGTAGTGCAACACTGCACAGATGGACCCTGTGTTGACCATGTGTTTGCGTCCCCTGAGTTACACATCGATCGGTAAGTGTGTGTGTGTGTGTGTGTGGTTGACAGTGACTCTATGATGTCACCCATTCCAGTATGACCCAGTCATTGTCATCAAATTGTGATAATCATGTGTGTGTGTGTCTGTGCAAACGCCTCAGGGTGATGAGGTCTCGAAAAACAAAAACATCGCCCTGTGACTCTGTGTGTGTGTGTGTGTGTGTGTGTGTTCTAATGTGCAATACCTCATGTTTGCCCGCAAGGCCTCTGTCTGTTATTAAAGAAAAGCGTGTGCGTGCATGAACTGCAGTCATACTGTAAATAATAAATAATGTGTGCCCCTGCGTGCCACCTTCTGCTGTGTGCAGAGTGAGAAAAAAAAAAACAAGGTGCTTGTGTACATTTACGCATTCAATACAAACACTTAGCGAGACAAAAAAGAATTTGTGCATCTGCAAAGTCTTGAAGGACACAATGCGACCAGACGGTCACCCTCAACTCATGTCTCCTTTCTGCGTATTCATCTCGGCGGCTAAATTAACAACAGAAGCGCCGGCGGCTACGGCTGCCCGCCACGAGGCAGGGGCGAGCGGCGGCGGCGGCGGCGGTGGTGGTAGCAAGCAGCAAGCAGCGGCGGCGGCAGCACAAGTTGTAAGTCCAAAGTAATTTAAATCCTCTTCTGGAGGATGAGAAAACATTTTTTACAGTTGCGGGGATTAGTCTAAAGCGGCAGGTCACGGCTGGATAGGCTTATGGGGGGGGCGGGGAGGGCGTGTAACAGGTTTAGCGGCCACTGGCTCGTGGCAAAGACAGACGACGCTCGCAAACATGTAAGGAAGGCAGAGGGTATCTTACCATTTGCACGCGGGTAACCTCTTTCTTCCGGGCGTCTTCGGGGTCGGCCATGGAGTCTGTATCGACTGATAACGGGTTATACACACACACAC